>NC_142009.1:180239966-180539966 GCF_049901735.1 Notechis scutatus
AGAAGAGATTGCTAAAGTTTCTAGCAACTGTACCACCTGTTGGGTATTTCAATATACATTTTAGCACCCCCCCCACATGATCTCTGAAAAAGGAAATAGGCTATTCTATACTACAACTTTATTGATTGATTGATTGCTAGCCCTTCAAATTTAATGGATCATATAGAATAAATAACAGAGTGCCAGATGGTGAGAAAGAACTAGGTATGCCTCTTGTGAAGGTTAAGGTCGAACACCCATGCATTCATGTGGGGAAAATCAATTTTCAGAGGAATTGGACTATTTAATAGACTATTTGAAACACAAGGTACATGGCCTTGCAGCTTACAGCAGCTTACCAAAGTGCTATCAGAACATTCCCATTGCAACCCCTGAATCTCAAGATGCAAATGTGTCTCCTAACCAAGACCATTATTTTCTGTAAATAAAGGAAGGGAGGAAGTAATCTGAAGTTTTAGGATGTATTAATTGACCTTTAAAAACAATCAGGACAACTCTACCCAGTTGTACTTAGCTCTGTTATACATGCAGAGATACTTTTCCAAGTCTACCCTTCTCTGTGCACGAATAGATTCATAGCAGTGGTGGGGTTCCATTTTTTTAACTACCGATTCTGTGAGCGTGGGTTGGTGGACTTGGCATGGGTTGATGGGAGTGGGTTGGTGGGCGTGGCAGGGGAAGGATACTGAAAAATCTCCATTCCCATCCCACTCCTGGGGGATGTTCACTGCAAAACCCCATTCCCTCCCCATCCCACTCACCTGATTTCCAGCTCCGTTCTCCTGTGCAGGGCAACAAAAGAAGACCCAGCCAATCAGCTGGGACTCAGGAGGCAGAGAATAGATGGGGGTGGGGCCAGTCAGAGGTGGTATTCCAAACCACTCAAAATTTCCGCTACCGATTCTTTGAACTACTCAAAATTTCCGCTACCAGTTCTCCAGAACTGGTCAGAACCTGCTGAATCCCACCTCTGATTCACAATCAGATAATCTCACCTCATCACTAAAGCTGGTTGATCAAAGCTATGAAAAAATAGGGCAGGGAACTGTGGTTATCTGCTATAGCCAATTTCAGTAATGTTTCATTCTGACAACTGAAGTGAGATAAGCAATACTGGCTTTAAGTTTTGTATCAAGGTTATTGAACATCTGTGAGTCTTTTCTAAATTTTTCTTGGATACTGGCAGCAGTTTAGTTTATAGTGATCAAACTAAATAAGCCAAAGTTAGATTTTAGTATAATGACCAAGCAATAAAGAAAGTTATTTTGGTAACAGTTGCAAAGAAGTTTCGGATATTTAATTAAGTAAGCCTGTTGGCTAATTCCTTTTATTTTCTACCCAATATTCCCCAGTCTTTAACAATACCTGGCTGGTTTTTTTAAATTAAACTTTAAATAAAATAAAACCTCTGATAACAATTACATTAGTTAGAAAGACACAGAATGTATCGTGTAATAAAAATAAGATACAATATTTTTCCCATTTACTTTAACTTTATGGGGAAATGCAACATTAAAAATTGGAAAAAAATGTTGACATGAAAAAATATTGAAGGAGCAACCTAGACTTTAAATCCTGGAATACAAGTCTCTGTAACACTTCTGATTTCTTTGTACTACAATTAGGAGATCATTCTAGCTTCACTGTTTACAGTATTTAGCCAAGTCATGCCTGATAATATACTATGGAGTGATTTTTTTTGCTTATTTTGATGATGAAGACGACTTACTAGACTTCTTGGGTGTTCCTTCTTGGGTGGATTTTTTTACCCTTGAAATGAAACTGGTGTTACTTCATTGAAGGTAGGATGGGAGGAGTCACTGCTCCTCTAACATTTGTTCCAAGTTTTTAAAGAAACGATGAGTAATTTCCCTCCATTTCTTTCCAGATGAACTACATTTGTTTGTTTGTTTGTTTATTTATTTAGTGTATGGCTTTGGGAGCTACACTCTAATAGCCTTCTCTGAAAAAGAAAATTTACGTGGTAGAAATAATTTTTATAATTTGTTTTCCACTGTTCTGTCATGTCCACACAGCATTGAAATTTCTTGTCAGTGTGGTCCCTAATTCATTGTAGTCCTCTGCTTCGTTTTTTGATCTTCAAGAGGGCTTTGCTACCGAACAGCCTACAATAGAATGGTTGATTCCATGCATGCAGCCTTACATTTATCCTTGGGAATAGATACAGTATATGCACCCAGAAGATCCAAATCTAGGCCCGATTAGTGTTGTGCATGATTGGCTTCCCAGTCACCACTGTTGCTGATCAGATTTCTCTGCTCTGTTTCTCCGACCAAAAACACCATCCACTGAAAACACCACTTCAACAATAGTTATTACAGTACACTTGAACTGATGTATTCTAATTTAAAGCTTGGATCCAAAACAACCATTTCTTATCCATAGTAGTAATTTGTTCCACAGCTGCTTAGAGAAATTGGATCAAAGGCTGATGTTAAATCAATACAAGCTGCCAACAACTTGGATTGTTTGGTTTTGTATATTTTTCTGCTAAATGGAACAAAACTAAACAGTGAACCTGGACAGTGTTCTGATTTAAACCAATTTGCCCTCTTCCTAGGATTTTTGTCATTACATGTTATGTTAACTCTGGCTTAATTTCTATATTAGGCAATAAACTAAGCCGAAGAACTCCAGTCCTCTTCAAAACATTTTAATCAATAATATTGTAATAGTTTTTGATCATATGAGTGGAATTAGTCTGATTTGCCCTGAAGTTTTGCTGGAAGGTTATTTTAACCACATTCATGTACCCAAAGGCCAATAAGGGAGAATCATTTTTCAAAGATTGTTTAAGATGGTTGTGTTTCAGAAAAGGAAACCATATCAATCAAAATCATGATTTTAATTCCAGAAATGACAATGCTCCCACAGTTCCATTCAGGCCTCCCAAAGTTTTAGAATGTAATTTATCTGATTAGCATATTTAATACTAAAAAAGACATTTTACCGCTACTTAATTTCTACTTGCAGATATCCTTAAATATAAATATATTCTTAATGCCAAGTTATAAGGATATAAAAATAAATGTAGTAGGCCACATTATTGCTAACATAATATATTGTGCATGTATCAAAGTGCAAATCATAGTTAATGACCTGAAACTTTCTAGATGTTTGGGGCTATAAGTCCCACAATCTTTGCTATCAAACTTACTGTCTAAAATCTAAAATTTCTGGAGGATATCAAACTGCCTCTCCATGAAATAAATAATTTTAGAACAGCTTTTAGGAAAGCAAAGTTCTTAATACATATATGTATGCATGTATTGCTGTCTCTTTGTCTCTATTTCCCCCTTTCCCCCACATAAACTCTCTTGTCTATTTGTAACCTTCAATTGGGAAAAATTGAAAAGTATTGGACAACAATTATTGAAGTAAGATAACTTGCTAACTTAATTTTTAAACTTAAAATAACAGGCTAATTTACATAATGTTGGGATCCATGACTCTCATTGAAATTAATTTGGAAAATTTGTGGCTGCTGTAAGACCACCGCATCTTCCAACTACACTTCTGAGAAACCCATAGGATGCGTGTTGCAAGAAAAAAATGGGACAGGAATATCCCCATTTTCTTTCCTGCTTCCCTCTGATTTCTATATCCAATCAGCTGATGGCAAGACCCAACAGGTGAGTGGCCATTGACTCCTTTGAAATTGAGCCCCAAATATGGAATCTCTTAATGGCAGTGGTTGGGAGGGAAAGATGTGGGAGTGACTTGGATGTCTGCTGGATGAGTCTTCTTTCTCCCTGCAGGAAAGGAACCTTTGGGGACATGCCACAATGGGGAGCAGGGCTGCAGTTTTCCTCAGAATCCATCATTCTCTTGGCTGTGGCAGGTTGTTCCACAGATAGGAGGAGGCGGCAGCGGCTGCTTTATGGGGCTCTCCTAAGGTTTATGAGGGAAAGGGAAATAGCACAAGCCTATATAATAAATGTGGAAAGAAGAATGACCCAAAGGTTTATGGCTTATCTAGTATCCTATTAAAACTCTGTTTATAACCTTCAACTGAGAAATTAGAAAGTATAGGGCAACAGTTATTGAACCAAAATTACTTAAATGGACTAATGTAAAGAATACTGGGATCCATAATATCCATGAGAATGATACTTGGGAAAGTTATGGTCACTTCAGCCATCAGCTGAAGAGGAGGGGAAATAATTTCTGATACTCCCTGCCAGTGTTCTACAAGCAAAGTCAATGGGGAAGCTGGCAGGAAGTTGGAAGTCACATCTGCTCTTACTGCTCCTACTTACTGCTATCCTACTTTATTCATTCTCTTTCTCTGTTTAGGTAAGGAAAAATATCTGAAAAGATAATCCAATAGGCTATGGCTTGTCTAGTCCCTATATCTATGACTACAACTCTATACAGGATAGGTAAACAGTCACAGAACACACACACACACAAATACACAAACACACACACACACACACACACACACACACACACACACAAGGAAAGAGAATATTTAGCCTTAAATATATATTTGTTTACTCAGTCTGAATGCAACATAATACTTTCCCATGCCTCCCATGAAAAACCTTTGTTTGTCTCATAATATATTGACTGCTGATTCCTAGTCTGCAGGATTTTCACTGAATTTAGCAAGGATCAGAACTAACTGATGGTTTCAATCTACATTTTCTCTTTCATATTCAATGTGTTGAAATGAATTTGGGAACTTGACATCTAAGATACATAAAAGGCAAAACTGAAGGTGACAGACAGCACTCCTGCAATTAGCAACTGTGCCAAAAGCTTTTTTTTAAAAAAAACCATCTAAATTGCTATGCAAAGACTTGATATAGACCAGGTATAATGTATGTGCGGTATGTTTCTGTTTGTTAATGTGTGTGAGGGAGAGAATTCAAATCTTATACCAGCCATCTCCATCTGTAATTCATTTTACTTTTTAAAAAGAAGGCAATTCATACAATTGTTAATTACATGTCATGTCTATTTCAGACTTGTTTCAAAATCACTGTGCATCATGCCAGAAAAGACAGAATCATTGCTTCTGTCTAGGGATTTCTATGGTAAAATCAAACACATGTATTTCCTTATTCAGATGATTTTACTTTTCACATTCTCATTCAATGGGAGGCATGATCCACAAGGGACTTTTTAGAGATTGTTACTCTAATTGCTTTTGTTGTTATTATTGGAATGGAAGGAAGGAGGAAAACACAAAAGCAAACATTTCTTGTATATTAAAATTAGTCTTACATATTACCTAAGTTGTTAATACTTCAGCATTATACTTAAAAAGTGCTATCACCTTACAGCAGAGGTTTCTCAACTCTCTTGGTTCACAGCACCCTTAGTGCTGCAGTTATTTTTTTTTCATGAAACCCATAGTCCAAAAGATCACCAAACCCCCAGCTGTGAAAATGGATGCTGCAAAATTTTAAAATATTGTGTGATGGCCAATGAGTTTTCTCTGGCACACCAAAGTGCTGTGGGGCACATTTTGGAAATGGTGGCCTTAGAGGATCATTGTCTTGTGATAGGGAAATAATTTGTGCACCTAAGGATGCTATGATAAATTGGAACTGTACATTCCCAGAAATGTTACCTGTGGTGGTTATATAATAGGTGACCGGTGAGATCAAGTACAATCCACAGAGAAGGAAATGGTAGCCCATTATTGTATTCTATTCAGAAAACAAAATGTTCTTCACAACCAGGACAATGTCAATATGATATTAGAAGATGGGCTTCCCAAGGCCAGAAGGGATCTCACCAACAATTGTGGAAGAGCAGAGGGAAAAATAGCACTGTTGCTTGTGATGTAGTTGGATTACAGTAAAGCCAAAAGGATTTGTAGCTGCTGATGTGGCCAGAGACAAAGGGAAAGTTCAATACCAAAAAGACATGCATTTTGCTGCTTTGTGGACATGTTTATAAATAGTTATTGTAGGCATGCCATTTTGTAAAGAACATGTTAGATTCTTTAATGCTAGAGGGTTTTCTGCAGCACTTAGAACTGCTGGCTCAGTCTTACATATCCCCCAATATTTGAAAATATTGGTACATTCCTTTTCCCAAACCTATTATTTTATTCAGCTAAACCTATCGAGCCAATTCCCCTTTATAGAAAAGAAATCTATAAAGACTAAAAGGAACTTATTAACAACAGAAGATAATATAGCTGCTCTCTTCCTATAAGTGTCCTTTTAACTGAAATGGAACTTATTAACAACAGAAGATAATAAGCTGCCCTTCCTATAATGTCCTTTAACGAAAGGTAGAATAAGGTAGATATATCTGTATCTACATCCACCTATACTGCATATCCACTTTCACATCTAAATCTACAAGTAATCTACAAGTAATCTACTTAGAATGACAATTGGGACCAGAATTTTGGTCATAAGTAATTGCAGTCTTAAGTTAAGGGACCCACATAATCAACCTGGTTTTTTAATTGTTTTTACAGTGGTTGTTAAGAAAGTCATGTAGTTGTAAATCTGAATGATGTGGTCATTAAGCAAATCCATTTTCCCAAATGGGTGTTCTTTGCTGGAAGCAGCAAAACAACAACACCACAGCAAAAATCATTACAAATTGTGGCTACATGACTGAAATAAGCTTCAACCAATCATAAATGTCAGCTGATTGCAAATGACCTGAAATGTGGCCATGTAATTATAGGATGGAGGAGTGCACAATGTTTTATAATGGGAGAAAATGCGTTGACTGCAAAGTCTGTTTTTCTTTGGATTTCCACTGACTTCTTCTCACCAAAACTGTAACCTTGTGCCTTTTTAATGATCTCCCCTCCAAGTATTGTGAGGGTTGAATCCTGCTTAGCTTTTTTGAAATAAAGATTTATTACATATTGTCACGTTGTTATTTAGGAAAGGAACATAAGAATGTTTCGTTGAAAGATATGATTAGAAATGCCATTAGAAAATGAATTACTTTATAGATAACTAGATAACAAATATAAATACTGAGTAGGCAATCTGAAAAAATAGAAATTACAGACAGACACACACATATGCATTTCATAAAAATTGGTACATTCCTTTTCCCAAACCTATTATTTTATTCAGCTAAACCTATCGAGCCAATTCCCTTTATAGAAAGAAATCTATAAAGACTAAAAGGAACTTATTAGATAATATAGCTGCTCTCTTCCTATTGGATTGAATTTTTCAAAAAAATGAAAATCATGGCTGTGGTTTTTGTGTGCTATGAGGAAGATGAGACTATGTCAGAGGTTCAGTCATGATGGGCAGGTCTTATCAGAGGAGCCAAATGAAGAGTGTCTCTCCCATATACAATATGGTAAGTCGTAATTTATAGAAAACCATACAAGATCAGTCATTGGTTGGGTCAACAAGGACCACACTAGATACTGGACATCTGGTGACAAATGGGCTACAGAACTCAGGATTGTTGGCTGAGCAACTAGCAGCCAGCAGCTGCAAGATGACTGGAAGAAAAATTGTTTATTTGGGACAAATATACAAAGATTGAAAATAAAGTCTGATCCGTTGTTACAAATAAGTCCAATGAGAAGACGATATCTGAAAAGAATTCACCAGTTCTGGAAAGAACAATATCGAGAGTCGGAAATAACAGAACAGACACTAGCAGATCAATGTCAATGTATAATATGAAATTAAATATTCATAGAAGCAGAACTGGAAAATCAGTAATGGCCTACCAGGGCAAAGAAAGAAGAAAGAGCTTAGATTGTAGAGGCAACCCAGGTAGAGTCAACAGAAGAGGCGGCTGGGATAGTTGTTGAATCATTGTCATTCCCAAACCAGGCACTGTCTCCTTTCCCTTCTCAGAAGGAAGAAAGTTCTCTAACTGAAAAGAGAAGAATTGAAACAAAGAATAACTGTGCATCTAGATCTCCATGAAAACAACAGATTAAGGTTGCTCGCATTGAAGTTTGTTCCAAAGAAACATCTAGCACAAGTATTAAGAAATGCCAATACTGTAATATCAAATATATAAGCAAGACAACACATATACAGTATGGCTGCAGTTATAATTGAGTATCTTGGATATAAAATCATTTTTAAAAAAGCCAAATGGTGTGCCACCAAATTGGAAGATTAACTTGTAAAATAAGATCAGCATGCTAAGATTAGATGCAAGTAACATAGAAGAGATGAAAGAAAAGAAGTTGATGAACAAGAAGATAAAAAAAAACTTCTGGACCCAGATATACTGCCTAGAAACAAAGAGGATCAAGGAAGTAACTGGAAATAATAAAGCAGCAAATAGCTATAGTAAGATCAGATATGAAACTTGAATTGTACACAATAGGCAAAATCTCTAATTTCAGTCAAATCATAAATGCTTCTACTAATCCATCTATGGAGAGTCTGCAATGAGCCACTTAACACTGACAAAGAAGAAATGATACAGTCTGAGTACAGCCATTGGACAACCCAAAGAAATACAAGAATGCCACTTGGATAAAGGAAGTGGATAAGAATAAAAAAAGAAGCTAAAATGAAATCACTTGTATAAACAGCAGAAACGGTGGAGAAAAGAGCAAAGAAGATTCAGAATTTCTCAACACTAGGTGAAGACAAATTGTTATCATT
The DNA here is from genome assembly GCF_049901735.1 of Notechis scutatus. Classification (NCBI taxonomy): domain Eukaryota; kingdom Metazoa; phylum Chordata; class Lepidosauria; order Squamata; family Elapidae; genus Notechis; species Notechis scutatus. The sequence continues at coordinate 180,248,567 of NC_142009.1, forward strand.
TTTGGTTGAAACATCTGATGGGGCTATACCCAGTTGTTGCCAAGTAGTTTAATAGTATACCACAAGGAGGTGAAATTGAAAATTGGTTAACATCAGGTAAAACTTACCTGATAATGAAAATTCCAGCAAAAGAGACAACTAGAGGCCAATTAACCTGCTTACCAACAACTTTAAAGTTGCTAACGGATGTTGTAGCTCAGGGGTGTCAAACTCAATTTCATTGAGGGTTGCATCAGGGTTGTGGTTGACCTCGGGCCAGATGGGTATGGCCAGGGTGGGCGTGAGCAGGTGATCTCAGCCAACTGGGTGGGCATGGCCAGCTTACCATCACTCACATCAAAGGATGCCTGTGGTGGTCCAGGTAGGGTGGGGGGATCCATTGTCTCCAGCATGCACCTAGGGGGTAGGGCGGGGGCAGCCCTCACTGGTTCCAGGGTGACCTTGATCTAAGGCTGACCATGTTCCAGACTGGATGGTTGCCACCAAGTTTTAGATCAGCGCCCATCCAGCCTGGGCCAGGGCCAAGGCACCAGGGCCCAGTACTTTGCTGTTTCCAGGACAGCCCCACGGGCCTGATCTAACCACATTGCAGGCCAGATCTTGTCTGTGGACCTTGAGTTTGACCCTATGGTTGTAGTTAATACAGTACAACCGTGTCTAGTTGTAAACAAGCTCTGAGCAGAAAAGAAAGTGTCAAAACAGCAGGGGAACAAAAGATCAGCTCCTAATTTTTTAGATTTTAGAAAATTGGAAGAGAAGGAAGACCAACTTGAATATAGCTTGGATTTATTACAAGAAGGCATTTAACTCCTTGCTACATGATTGGATAATCATGTGTGTAAAAATAACAGGAATCGGAAGGAACATCAGGAGATTTGTGCAAAGATTACTGGCACAATGGAAGACACGGTTACTAGTCAATGGTTATTGATTGGGAGAGACTAGTATCAAGAGAGGAATCTTTCAAGGAAACTCATCACCATTACTCTTTGTCATTGTCTGACAATTCTTCTGTCAACAAAACTGTACATAACAAGTCAGGCCATGGTTATCAAACATCAGAAACAACTGCCTAGCTATCCTATATCCTTCACATGGACAATCTGAAGCTGCATGGAAAAACAGCATCTGAAATTGAATTACTGCTCAACACTGTCTGTATATACAGCCAAGATATTGTAATGAAGTTTGGATTGGGTCAATGTCCAAAACTTTAAGAACAAAGCCAGAATTGAGAAGTCAGCATCAGATCACAAATGCTGCCTCTGCAAAGAAGCCAAGGAAAGAGTTGACCATCTACAACAGTGGTAGTCAACTTGGTCCCTACCGCCCACTAGTGGGCATTCCAGCTTTCATGGTGGGCAGTAAGGGTTTTGTCCCCTACTTTATAAATCACCATTACTGTGGAACCGGTGGGCAGTTAGAGAAAATTTTACTACTAACAGAGATACAAAAGTGGGCGGTAGGTATAAAAAGGTTGACTATCCTGATCTACAAGAAGACTGCACAAACAATTGCATGACAAAGTAGCAACTGTAATGCATTGAAATAATTGCAAAAATATCATTTGTCTTCAAGCGAGAACTGATGGGACCACGATACTAAGTGATAGAAAATGAAGATGCTAATGTGCTCTGGGATTCTAAGAATTCAAATAAACAAGCACCTGCCACATAACATCTCCCCCAGATTTAATATGCCCCAAGAAACACAAAAAAAATTCCGGATAGTGGATATTGCTGTACCTGTAGACTGCAGAATAGAGGAGAGAGACCTGGGGAAAATCACAAACAACAAAGACCTGCAAATAAAAGTAGAATGACTGTGGCAAAAGAAAGCAAAGATAGTACCAATAGTAATAATCACCTTGGTTGAATTCCAAAACATCCAGAGCACCTCTTGAACATCATCAGCACTGACAAAATTATCATCAGTTAATTGCAAAAGGCAGCTTTGCTTGGAACAGTTTACATCCTGCTGTCATCGTTCCGAACAATGAACTAAGGGAAGTCAGGACTCTGATACTTGGGTTAGGTTCAGAAAATCCTTTATTAAATACACAGTGTTGGCAATTAGTAAGGTGAAGCTAGCTCTAAATAGTTCCTGTGCTTAGGGATAGTTAAAAGAGTAGGATTCTCCCCTCCCCTGTGTCTTTTAGGTCACATGGGCCAATCAGATCAGCCACAGGTTCCTGCTCAGCTCTGACAGGTGTCAGTTGACATGGCCTTGGTTCACACGCTGGCTGTTAGGTATTTTGACTAGCAGTTGAGGCAACACATTCCTAAGTTCTCCCCTCTCCCCCCATGAATGGCAACCAAGAAATGAAACAGAAGTAAGCATGAGAAAGAATGGCTTCAGCTGAAGTCATTTTGCATGTTGACACCTGCGACAATACCTTCAAAACCATGAGAAAACATCTGCCTATCCCAGATACTTGGGAAATATTTGATAGGTAAATAAAAATACCAAATTCCACCTAAACTTCTGGATGACTGTGGGACTAACCATAATAATAATGATACCATAGTCTAGAACAGATCAGAAAATAGAGATCTTGAGTGATTTTGGTTTTGTTTTGTTTTAAATTGAGTACAAAAGGGGGCCAGATTTTTACAAAAACATTAATTTTTAAGTTGTTTGTTTGCTTTGATGGCCCGCAGCTGCCTGGCTAAAAGTTTAGCAAACAGACTGTCAAAAATCATTTATTTCTTTTGCTGAGCTGAAAATCACAAGTGCCCCACTAGAACATGAAAGCTGTCAGGTTTGCCTTGGACCTCAGCCATGTCTTCCATGGCACATTTTCAAGCCCACAAATGTTTCTCAAGAAGTGCCCTCTCAGAGACTCCTGGAGAAACACCCTTCCAGTACAGGGTGGAAGCAAAATCACCTGATCATTTCCTCTGCTGTGTTCCATAGTGGACACCTGTTTCCTTCTATCATGCACCAAAGAAACTCTGAAGAGAGGCATCTCTGCCCCAGTAAATAAACAAGTTTATTGTTGCAACCACAGGTCATAATATAGAAATACCATGATATAAAATAAAGTAACAGTAAAACAATAAAATAGTATTCTATAAAATATAATTACTGATGAAGCAATTCCAGTCAGAAGAATGTCATTCTTAAAGCCATAAAGATGTGCCTGCAATGCTATTTGGTGTTCTTTTTAATTCAGAGAGTTAAGGCAAATATAAGTTTACAAACTTTTATTCTGTTTCTGAATGAACAGCTTTAACCATGCTAACTTGAGTTCATAATCAACTCAAATCTAGCTAGCTAGCTAGGCTTGTGTTCCAGAAGAACTGTGGTAGGAACCCATCATGCATTATTCTATGTGACGACTTCAAAGGACTACAATTCCTATAGAGTTTAATAGCTTTCAATAAGGCTAAGACCATTTTAGTATTTTTCTCTTACCTGCTGGTACTTTGCTATCTGAGTTCCACTATCAGTCCTAGTTTGCATGTAACTTTCTGTTAATTTGGGAACCACACCTTGTTGCATCTTCATAATTCCCTAAATTCTTCTAGAGCGAATCTTGCTGTATCTAAGGCCTGCTTTGGATGGGTCTCATGTATTCAATATTTCAACCACAGCAATACAAGAGCACAAAACAGATACAAACTCAATGTAAACCATTTCAGACTTGATTGCAGAAAGTACAACTTCAGCAACAGAATGGTCAATGCCTGGAATGCACTACCTGACTCTGTTGTTACATCCTCAAACCCCCACTCCTTTAACCTCAAACTATCCACTATTGACCTCACCCCATTCCTAAGAGGTCTGTAAGGGGTGTGCATAAGTGCACCATCATGCCTACCGTCCCTGTCCTATTGTCCCCATTTAATCATACCTATTTTCTGTATTCTTACTCATGATTATACTTAACCTATTATCTTGTAAGCGATTGACAAATAAAATAAACAAATATTTAACATTTTCTCAAAAACGGATAGCACAAACTTGAATTAACACTATGGTAGCTCTGTAGCTACCGTAGTCACCTCTAGGCAAGATGGGCATCTAATATATAATAATTAAAATAAACAGTATACTGTGGTGTGAACCAACCACACATGGTATCTTATTCTGTGTCATCCCTGCATGGTGGAAAATAGTTATAACTTGCATTGCTACAGGGTGCCCTAAATGATGCTTGTGGCCTTGAAAGTATGCCCAAATCAAGAAACATTGCTTTCACTCTTAATAGCTAAAGATCCTTTAGATAATTCCAGACAATTGTGAAAAATCACAGAATGGGGCTGCTGATTTCTCAGGAAGAACTCTTTTTCTACAGCCTTTGTATTGTCTTTAAAATTCAGCTTCTGGGTTTTAGAAGAGCAGACAGCACTCTCTGTCTTGTGCTAAACTCTGACCTGCTGGCACAAGCAAGACCCAGGGCTGGATTTGGAATGAAAATCAATTGTTCAAAATAAATTTGGTCTACAGTGAATGAAAACAAGTGTCTTGTCAGGAAGCAGAAAATGAGAACCATTTAAGCAGAGGGGAAATTGCCAGTTTTGCTTTCTGCCCAATGAAAGGCAGCTTTTGCCAGCTGCTGTGTTTCTCAACTTGCAAAATACAATAACAGAAGCTCAGTAATGAAGGAAAGAATGAATCTATCATCATGATGGGGTCAGTAAATCCACAGCTGGAAGAAAAAGCAAGTTGTGATCATACAAAAGCAGCAAGAACTATCAAATAGCTCTTCTGAAATACATATAAAACCATAAAATGGAGAAAGAGGCAGAATATGTTTTAAAATGCAGCCTGGAAGTTAAATAGATGATATAAATGCTATTCTTGGATTTCTATGTAGTAGGTTTTGGAATGCAATGCAATCCCACCTGGCATGAAAATTATATTTCAAAGTCCAGATGCTACCCTAAGTATGGTTTTCCATACTTAATGGTCACATAAAGACTTCAGCCTGTTTTAAAAAGCAATGATCTCACAAATGCACTGTAACTATATGCATTTATTTTAGGAAGTATAATAGCTATTCTGAGGCAATACACACAGGATATTATCACATATTTTTACATAATGCTGGGTTTAGAAAAAAAGTGCCCTCTTTTTCTCTGAACTAAAATCAAGACATTTAGTAACTATAGAAAAATGTGCCACTTTATATACCAATTCATGCAACTCTATAAGCATCCTTAAATAAATTATTCTGGTCTGTTGTTTCATTCTATAGATGTTATACATTTTTGCTTTAATGAGTTTTAATATCTGATTCTGGAGCCTGTCCAGCTATGATCAAGAACTGTCCTATGCTCATTCTTAGTGGGCTTTTAAAAAGATGTGCTGTGCCAAAGTGAATTAAGAACTGAAGTAATTTATATCTGGATCAGTGATTGGATTCAATTTTTTTTTACTACTGGTTCTGTGGGCGTGGCTTGGTGGGCATAGCAGGGGAAGGATCCTGTAAAATTTCCAGTCAGAAGTGATATTTGCTGATTCTCCGAACTACCCAAAATTTCCACTGCCGGTTCTCCAGAACTGGTCAGAACCTGCTGAATACTACCTCTGGTCTGGATGCCAGGCTATTTTCCTCTCAGAAAGGGCATCACTGACAGGATGGTGGAAGGCTTATTCCTGCCAGTTTTAAATTGAGTCCATCATGGCAGGCACCTCTTGGACTGAGGTTAGAGAAGTATCCTTTAAAGTGCCCACAAAAGACTGGAGAGGCTGAATTGTATGCTAACCTTGTTAACTATATGGTCACATTTAATTAAACTTATCTGAAAACAATCCGAAGAACTCATCCTGGGTAATTTTTATGTATTTATTTACCCAATTTATATGGCTGCCCATTTCAATGAGTGACTCTGGGTGGTAACAAACATCAGAAAAAAATAAAATACAGGCAACCAAGAAACAACCCAAACCACCAACACAACCAAGAAGTGGGTCCCTGCATACACTTGGAGTCCCAGGTCTTGATATAGCACTAGGTCTTCAGAACTGTATGAAAGGCCAGCAAGTTTGGGGCCATCTTAATTTCTGGGGGAGAATGTTCCATAAAGTGGGCCTAGGGCAGAAAAGTCACCTTGGATTGGATGGCTAGAAACAACTGTGGAGAGATGTTCACTCCAGAAACCCAGTCCTAAGGCATGAAAATCTGTAAACACAACAGCCAGTATCTTGAATTGCATCTGAAAGTACACTAGCAATCAGTTCATGGAAAAGTGGTGTTATGTGTGTCTTTTAGTAATCTCCGTGCTGCTGTATTCTGCACAGTTGAAGCTTGGTTATTACTCTAACATTGCCTTCCTTAACATTTTTATCCTCCAGTTGTGAGAACTTAATTTCTCAGAATTCATTGCCCATGCAGGCTGAGGAAATCTGGGAATCTACTAAATATGCTTCCTACTCTATAGCTAATAGAAGTTAATTATTCAACAGATGCCTGCAATAGGGAGGGACTGGAGAACCTCTAACTATTATGGAGCTCCGTAAGCATGGCCAGTGGTGAAGGATTCTGGAAGCTGTTTAGTCACAACTAGAGAGTCACATTTCTTTCCCATCTAGAATTTATCACATCACTAAAACTTCAAAACTATGGGAACTTTTTAAGTATGAACATTTAATTTCTAGCTTCTGGCTAGCTTTATTCCCTCAGAAAGAAGGGGATTTATTTTCTTTTTTTTCTTTTTCTATTTCCCCAGAGTTGCAGATTTGGAGTCAAGGTTCACAGGTGCCTTGAAAAAAATGTTTCTGCCATTTGTTAAAGTTGGCTTTCTTTTTCCATTCAACTGCCAGTTATATTCTCTTGTGCTGTTCTGTTGTATAGTGTTTTGATGATCTCACGATATAGGCTTGGAACAGTCTCCTTCAAAGGCTGTTGGATTCCAAGTAGAAACTATCCATCATCTGGAAACTGGAATTAATAGAGCTGCTTCTTCTGGCTTCTTTTCATCTGTCTTTGCTTTTTCTGAGTATACCAAAACTTTGTAGGCAATTAGGATATATAATTCTGGCTACTTAGTGTCTTCTATTTAAAGGCCTCTCCATGTTGGAAAGTGTGGACTCTGCTTCTCAAAACCAGAGCCCATGAAATAAATCTTGGTAAGTTTAATTCTGAACACCATCTTTGAAGATACTTCAGTTCTTAAAATACCTTAAATTTTCCTATTTTTCAGATCAAGGAAATTTTGGACTGAATGGTTGGAAGCAACTATTATTGCTAGCCAGACTTGCAACTGGCCTTTAATTTAGTGGCTGTACTCTGTACTCTGGAGACCAGTGATAAAGTTAGGATGAAGAATGCACAGGCCTTCCAAGGCATATAGACAACAGAAATCATACCCGTCCTAATTCAATTTTAGTAAACTACTGTCCCATCTAAAAAAACCAACCCAGACATATACACAACTATGTAGAAATCATTTTGAATCTTTAGAAGGATTATAGGTGTGGGCTTTTTTCCTTCCTTTTCCATGAAATAATTTGTATGCTATTTAAAAGGAATGAGAAGACATAACGTAGCTGCCATAGAACGACGAAGACTCTCCAAATTGGGCAGAGGCATATTATTAAGATGGGAAGAAATGGATAGAAAAGTCTAATTTCTGAGCTGTGGGTATTCCTCAGTTCTCAGCCCCTTTTCATAAATATGAAGACTAAGGGTTTTCTACCAATAGTAAGGAAGGTTTGGAAAACTGGTATATTCACTTGCCTTTTTACAAATACATAATGTTATTCTCAAATTCTCAATTACCACATTTATTATCCTAAGTATTGGATCATTACAATGTTTTCTATCTAGAGCTGGACATTTCATAGCTGCAGGTGCTCCAAAATGTGGTAGCATGGGCATTTATGGGGAGACTATGGCATGCCCATATAACATTTCAACTCCATGAGCTACACTACTTAACATGTAATTACTTGTGCCTGGAGGGAGAAGTTGTCCATGAAACTTGCTTCATAGAGTATATTTGACCACAATTTGCTTTAACTATTCAATCATTTATTGAATTAACCATAATGTTAAATTAATCATAATCAAATAAATTACACAATGTCTTAGTACAGTGTGTGCATGCAGCAAGTAGCAGATGGATCTTTCATTTCTTGTCCTGCATTTAAAATACAACCCCCTTTTGTTTCAAACATGTAACATGTTCCCTTCTTCCATCAGTTTTTAACAGCCAGATTTTTTCAATTATTTTAAAATGATCGGAGTAAGACCTAGTTGTAATGACTAGCTTTAAAATGTGAAAAATAAGTATTTCTCTCTCATTTCTTCTTTCCTACCTGCTGCTCTATATAAACAGAGACCCATTTATGTCATCCTTCTGGAATTCTTAAAATTACCAGAATAATTTTCAACCCAGCATTTTAAAAATGTACTTCTGGTCCAGCAGTAAAAATTCCCTCCCGATAGCATAGTTGTTACTTTTTCTAATGACATAAACAATTCCTTAAAGGGGGTGGGGACATTGTTCTAGGCTGTCTCCCCAAAATAAAATTCAGCACACTATACAGAAGCCTGATGATGGCAGATGAGATTCTGCCAAAACGTTGCTGCAACTTTAAAAGCACAACTATAATGACGTGGGAAAATACTCGAACAAAGCTGAATACCATATATATATATATTGACCTGGAAAACCAAGGCATATATGAAGTCCTCTGTGCATCATGCTCTGCCACATACATTGGACAGACCAATAGAAGAATAAGTACCCGCCTAGATGAACACAAAAATGCAGTAAAAAAGCTGAGGACTTCCGGTCTGTCGGCTTCGCCAACGGCAGGGATTCGCGATCCTGCGCGATCCCTGCGGCGCTAGCCGTCTTGGTGCCTCCGACCCTGACGGATCTGGAGGCTAAGGCTGCCCCGCAGAGGCAGCCGAAGATAGGGGGGATCCGGAGAGGGGTTTGGGGGTGTTGCAGACCCCCTCCCCAGCCGGCTAAACCCCCTTTTCTCAAGGTGGTCGAGCGGCAGTCGTAATGGCCACCACAAAGAAGCCGGCAGCTGGGTAAGACTGAGCAGGAGGAAGAGGGGAGAAAGTTTCTAAGAGAAAGATTTTTGGCTGACCCAGGACTTTAAGAGACGCCTAATCCTGAAAACTATGACTTCTTGAACGACACTTTGTTTCCAGAGGAGAATTTCAAGCGGCAAAACTGAGGTGCTGAAAGGGAAAGTTTACTCTCCTTCCCTATGGAATCAACAAATGGCCATTGAGAAACCTGTCTTTCTTTTATAAAAGGTAAAAACTTGGCTTCTTGTTATAAGTGGGAAGGGAGAGGACAAAAAAAAATATTAAGATCTTGCTGGAGGAGATGCCTGGAAGATTTTGAGACTGGAAATTAATTGCAACAAGGCTCTAAAATATAGATTGGGCTTTTTTTCTTTTCCTTTTTATTGATACCACCCCAGGAAGAGAAAGTGAGAACTTTGTGCTTTGTTTGGACTGATGTCTCTGGGACTTTGGGGAATTGTTCTAACTTTTGAAACATTTTGGTTGCTTTAAGAAGAAGAACAAAGAAAAGATTTACAATGGCTTTATCTGTTGATGAACTTAAGGAATATGAAAAAATAAAGAAAGAACGTAAGGAGGCTGTGAAGGAAGCCTTCCTTTTTTTAGAAATGGCGCTTGCTATTTATCAGCAAACACAACAACAGATGGAGGAAATAGAAGAAGAACAAGAAGAAGAAGAAGACGCCATTTTCAATGAATCTAAAAATTTAATTAAGAGAGAAAGGAGAAAGAGAGGAAGGAAAATGAAGGACTTGAGACTTAAAAAAACACTCAAGAAAGAGAAAAATAAGATGCAAAATCAACACAATGTTACTAAGCAAAAGAAAAAAGGAATACAACAGAGAGGGGAAGCTAAAAAGGCGGAGATTATTAGAGGGGGAGGTAAAAAGGCCAGGTGGGATAATAAAGGAAGGGAAAAGGGGGAGAAAAGCCACAAAGGTATGAAACAAGATGGGAAAAAAGGAATTTTTTTCAGGGATAAAGGGTGATGTATAACTTCTTTAAAAAAGAAGATTCTGCAAGGTACATACATAAGATGGTATTGTACTATTTGTATTAGAAATAGAAAAGTAGAATGTTATAACAATTAATAAAAGATTAAAATATTGAAATGTTTAGTAATGATAGGCTTTAAAATTTAACAAAATATTAAAAGGAATGTTTAAAATATTAAGTTTAATTAAAGAGTTTAATTGACTATTGTGTTGATTTTACTATAAACTTATTATTCTAGCATTTGTTTTTTGAAATTGATAATTGGAATGTTTAGATTTATTATTTAATTATATTAATTATTTTGGATTTTTTTTTTCTTTTTAAAAGTTAGCAGGTAGAATGTACTAAGCAGAATCAGATTGGGTACTAGGCGTTATTTTAAATATTAATTTAGGGGGAGGATAGAAAGGCATCATACTCTGATCAGTGATTTCAGGAGAAATCCTTTTTTTTTTTTGTTATTGTAGGGAATGAGATAAATGTTATTGTAGGGAATGAGATAAATGGATAATTTGGAAAGAATGGACAAAAAATACAAATATAATGATTTAAATTAAAATGAATTAAATAAAATAGAATTAAGAAGAATGAAAAGCGGGGAGAAGCTATATAGAAGATATAGAATGGTAAATAAGATAGGTAATGGTATATAAGATGAGCACGAATTTAATTGAGTCCATACAAAGAGAGGTAATCTGGGGCCAAACTACTTTCTTAAAAGAAGTTTTATATTTTTGTGTTTTGTGTGTTCATGTTTGTTTGAGAATTAATAAAACCTCAGAGGAATGTTTAATGAGAATAATGGTAATCAAGTCAGAGAGAAATGTAAATGATGATTATAAATTGGATAAATATAGAAAATAACAATAATAATAATGAAATTGAATACGAAAAGAGAAATAATGAGAAATTTGCTAAGAGATATTTATATGTCCATATGGAAATAGTGTAAAACAGAATTATGTTGTATAAAATAATATTTTACTTGACTTGTAAAATTAATAATGGAAAGAGGTTTTATGTATTCAATGGTTTATGATGGTATGATGTCTTTAAAATTAATAAAATTTATTTCAAAAAAAAATGCAGTAAAAAAGCTGGAACACACTTCCTCACTAGTCCAACACATGAAAGCCACAGGTCATAGCATCGACTTCAATGGCACCAAAACCCTAGCCACTATAGAAAACCCCAGCTACAGAATTATCAGAGAAGCCACAGAAATTGAAAAACGACCTGAAAGCATGAATAGAAGAGATGACTCCACCAGACTGTCAATTATCTGGAAGCCTGCATTCACAAACAAAAAAATCTCCACACCACAAGCCAGCCAAACACCCGGGCACAAACAGATTCCCCCTCATACCTCCAGCTCAAACACACCCCAACCAGGCACCCAGATGAAACCTAGCTTCCTAATAAATGATAGCCGTCTGTTTACTCAGAGCCAAGCCACACTAAAAGCCTCCAATACAGGAAACACAATGTTGCCAGCCAATCAAGACAAAAAAAAGCTACAAAACAGACAGAAGATATTAGAAACACCAATCAAGCAGAACACAGCAAACTCCAAGACCAATAAACACAGACCAAGACTCCCAACCAATCAGGATGAAGAAAAAACCATTCTGACACAGCGTAGGCTAGCACCAAATTTAAAACAGAAACGGCCGTGAAAGTCTGACTCACAGATGAACACTATACAGAAACCTGATGATGGCAGATGAGATTCTGCCAAAACGTTGCTACAACTTTAAAAGCACAACTATAATGACGTGGGAAAATACCCGAACAAAGCTGAATACCATACATATAAATACCCACGAAAAGAAAACAAATACACACACACACACACACACACACACCTTATTTATTTAGTTCAGAACTGAAGAATTAAAATACAAAGCCAAAAGTTATTTCAGAATTTTTCCACATGATTCATATTACACATACACATGATACACACACATGGTACACACACACACACACACTTACTCACAGAATATTGCATTAATGTAATAATGAGAAGAAAATTTAAAGGAATGGTATATTCAAACGAACATTCTGCCTTGGATCTCTTGAAGTCCTAAAAAGACCCTGAGAACATTCTTATCTGGCTAGTCACATTTAAACAAACTTTCTTTGAGAAGGAATCCCCTCCAGTTTTTTTTAGTAATATACTTCTCTTCCCAAGCTTTCTGACTGCACAAAATACAGCATGTATTATTTTTAGACCACAGTGTCTTTTGTAGATCATGACACTTATTTACTCCTCCTTCCCTTTTCTTCTTCTTTGTTTCCAATGAAGCAAATCAAACTTGGTTAGCTGAGTCAATATAAGTGCTAGTAGCCAAAATTTGTTCACATGGTCTGTATCAGTGGTTTCCGCTCATTAAGATCATTTTCTCAGACTTTCCTTCAAATGAAGGATACCTAGCCAGTGAGTCAGAACTTGACCATATTTGGCTGTATCCATTTATTTTCATTCATCAGTTGTTGCCTGTGTTTTATTCAGACTGAAAAAAATACAGAGAAAGGAAATAATAATGATAATGAAAAGAACAGAGACTGAAATGTGACTCATCTTAAGAGTTTGAGGTCTGGTTTTGTTGATGGCACTTCAGTCAAAATAGCTGCATTTTCCAAAGAGTAATAATCAACCAAAGATGATTATTGTGGTTTTATTAAGCTAATGTAATGTAACTATGTATAAAGGACCAGGAGGAAAGGACATTTCAATCCATGAGCAGCTCCTCCTTTGAAATTCCTCTTCCCTTAATAAAGTTGCAGGAAACAATGATCTTAGAGCTTACCACATTGCAAGCTTGAAATGAAAAAATAGAGAGAGGAAGAGAGGTAGTTCAGCTTCAGAACTTTGTAAACTCAACTCTGAATTTGTAATGTCTACTACCAGACAGTAGATAAACCATCACTTATCTGAGTCATAAACCACTAGGTGTTAGGTTTTATGGAATTCAACATAACAGCTTAGGTTCAGATTAATAAAGATGATTAGGGGACTGGAGGCTAAAGCACATAAAGAATGGTTGCTGGAATTGGATATGTCTAGTTTAATGAAAAGAAGGATTAGCGGTGACATGAGAGCAGTGTTCTAATATATCAGGGATTCTTACAAAGAAGAGGAAGTCAACATATTCTCCAAAGCACTTGAGTGCAGGACAAGAAGCAATGGATGGAAACTAATCCAGGAGGGAAACAATCTAGAACTAAGGACAAATTTCCTGACAATTAGAATAATTAATCAGTGGAACAACTTGGCTCCAGAAATTGTGAATGCTCCAACATTGTAAATATTTCAGAAGAGATTGGATAACCATTGGTCTGAAATGGTATAGGGTTTCCTGCCTGAGCAGGGTGTTAGACTAGAAAACCTCCAAGATCCTTTCCAACTCTGTTATTCTGTTCTGTTCTACTGCGATATTCAATGCATGATTATTGAATTACCTCAAGTTTATTTTTATAAATTTACCAATGGAATATAAAGGCTGATTTTGCTGTCATGCACAATAATGCACAAAAGTGAGTCACATGAATACAGGTAGTCCTTGATTTACAATAGTTCATTTAGTGACCATTTAAAGTTACACTACAAAAGGGACATACAACCATTTTTTGGACTTGCAACCAGAGATGGTATTCAGCAGGTTCTGACCAGTTCTGGAGAACCAGTAGCAGAAATATTGAGTAGTTCGGAGAACCGGCAAATGTCACCTCTGACTGGCCCCGCCCCCATCTACTCTCTGCCTCCCAAGTCCCAGCTGATTGGCTGGATCTTCTTTTGTTGCCCTGCACAGGAGAACAGAGCTGGAAAGCAGGTTAGTGGGGTGGGGAGGAAAGGGGATTTTGCAGTATCCTTCCCCTGGAGTGGGGTGGGAATGGAGATTTTGCTGTATCCTTTCCCTGCCAGGCCGACCAACCCACACCCACCGAGTCATGCCACACCCACCAAGCCACGTCCACAGAACCGGTAGTAAAAATTTTTGAATCCCACCACTGCTTACAACCATTGCAACATCCTCATGGTCACATGATCATAATTCAGATGCTTGGCAACTGATGCATATTTATGACAGTTGCAGCGTCCCAGGGTTATACAGTCTCTTTTTGTGATCTTCTGACAAGCAAAATCAATATGGAAGCCAGATTCACTTAACAATCGTGTCACTAGCTTAACAATTGCAGTTATTCACTATGGCAAGAAAAGTGGTAAGATGGGGTAAAATTCACTTAACAAATGTCTCACTTAGAAATGCTGGGCTCAGTTGTGGTTGTAAGTCGAGGATTACCCGTACAACGATATTGAAAGTAGTTTGACAATATTTTTTTTAAAGCATAATAGGAAGGTGCAATGCTTTGGATTTGCTGGCAAAGAGATCCTGTAGCCAGGAAATATGTGTTTTACTTAAGGAATGGCAGACAGATTCTATGTTTGCCCTGCACACTTTGAAATACCTTTTTGCCTTGACTTCTGAAACTCAGCACAATGCTACCATCCAGTTGGTGAATTAAAGGTATTTTCATACATCTGCTTTTGGGTTTTTGGATTTTCCCCATCCCCCCCATAACCATCTTGCCAAGGGAGGCATCATTCCAACTCCGCAGCTTTTCATATTGTAAATTGCTCCAAGTCAGAATGCAGCTGCTTTGATCCTGTTCATAGAGACTGAGCTCCTTGCCAAAGATAATATTCAACTGCTTCTCTATAATTTACTACTCCACCAAAAGGTTTCCTGTCGTTATACCAATGGGCGTGCTAAGCTCTGTGCATTCTTGGGTGTTTTTTTTCTTCAGAATCTAATATTGTCTTGGGGTTTTCATTGGGCCCATGCCATTTTTGGTGTATTCACACTATACTACACAGGCATGTATTTCTCATTACAAAGAAAAAGATAGATTTCCTGAGCTGGTGATTTTGAAAAAAAAAAAGTTCAGTTACTTATATTTCGCCCCCCCTGCCCCTGAATCTGGTTTTAGTTATTTTACTACCCGTAGGTCTCTGCCAGACTAAGTATACTGTATAATTTCACCACTGATTTCTGTGCCTTCTTCTTATTTATTTATTTATTTATTTATTTATTTTATTTTTCAGTCACTTACAAGATAATAGATATAAGTATAAACATGAGTAAGAATACAGGAAATAGGTACGAATAAATGGGGATAATCGGACAGGGACGGTAGGCATGATGGTGCACTTATGCACGCCCCTTACAGACCTCTTAGGAAAGGGGTGAGGTCAATAGTGGTTAGTTTGAGGTTAAAGGAGTGGGGGTTTGAGGATGTAACAACAGAATCAGGTAGTGCATTCCAGGCATTGACCACTCTGTTGCTGAAGTCGTACTTTCTGCAATCGAGTTTGAAGCGGTTTACATTGAGTTTGTATCTGTTGTGTGCTCTTGTATTGTTGTGGTCGAAACTGAAGCAGTTATTGATTGGTAGGATATTTTAGCAGATAATTTTGTGCGCTATGCTTAAGTCTAATGGCGTAGTTCAAGGTTATCCAAGCCCCAAATCTCAAGCCTGGTGATATAGGGTATTCTGTTGCGAGCAGAGGAGTGTAGTTCTCTTCTCGTGAAATACTTCTGGACTCGCTCGATTGTGTTAATGTCTGATATGCAGTGTGGATTCCAGACGGAAGAGCTGTATTCGAGTATTGGTCTGGCAAAAGTTTTGTATGCTCTAGTTAGCAATTTGATATTTCTGGAGGAGAAGTTTCATAAGATTAGATTTACAACTCTTAATGCCTTTTTGGCAATGCTGTTACAGTGAGCTCTGGCGCTTAGGTCACTTGACATGAGAACTCCAAGGTCCTTGACAGAGTAAGGATCATCAATGAGGTCATATCCGCCTAGTTTGTATTTGGTGTACTGATTTTTTTTGTACCAATGTGTAAGACAGAGCATTTGTTGGTCAAGATTTGTAGTTGCCAGATGTTTGACCATTCAGACACATAATCAAGGTCACTTTGAAGGATAGTAGCATTATTGGTGGTGTTGAATAGTTTTATGTCATCTGCAAAGAGGACACAGTTGCTTATAAGGTGATCACAAAAGTCATTTATAGAGAGTATAAAGAGTGTTCATCCTAGAATGCTACCTTGGGGGACAGCGCTGTTAACTGGAGCAGGGTTTGATATAGTGTTCCCTATTTTTACTATTTGTTGCCTGTTTGACAGGAATGCAGTAATCCACTTATGGAGGGATCTGGAAATGCCATAAGAGTTTAGTTTTAACAGTAGTTTCTCATGTACCACTGAATCAAAGGCTTTGTAGAAGTCTATGTAAATTACGTCTGTAGCTTTACCCTGGTTAAGTAGAGTAGCCCATATGTTTTTGCAGTGTAGGAATTGAAGATTGCAGGACAATTTTTTCCTGAAACCAAATTGTTTTTTGGAGGGTAGGTTGTTTGACTCTAAGTGGAGAGTGATGACTTGGTTAATGATTGATTCCATGACTTTGCACGTGACACAACACAGTGAGATTGGTCTGTAGTTTTCAACCAGGCTGGGGTCACCTTTTTTGAAGATAGGGATGACCATAGCTAAGGACCATAGATTTGGTAAGGAGCTGGTTCTGAATGATATCTCATATATAATGCTTAGGGGTTCTGCTATGGCAGAGGAGAGCTTTTTAAAGAAGTATGCAATAATCCATCAGGGCCAATAGATAGGGGTGGTTTTAGGTTATGTAGTGCCTTTTCTATGTTATCGTCTGTAAAGTTAATATGTAGTAGGTCATTACAGTTAGTTGTGGTATGACTAGGAAATGTGGGGCATGAACCATTGCTGTTTACAAAGACTGAACTGAAAAATGTGTTGAAGAGATTGGCCTTGAAAGCGTCATCATTGCAGTCTTTCCCATTTGGTTCTTTTAGGGGTGGGATGGTTCTTTAATCTTTAAGTTTGGTGTTAACAAAATTGTAGAAGGTGCGGGTGGATTTTGTACGTAGGAGGTTTTCTCTTGCTTGCAGTGGTAATTTGTGCATTCTGCATTTATCTGTTGGCATAGGGTGTTGTATTGGTTTTTAAAGTTTGCTACGTAGCTAATTTTGTTTTTACGCCATAGCGATCTTTTTTTTTGATTGGAGGTTCCTTATTTTTATGGGTAATTTTTTTATTTTTACTTTTGAGGGTTAGTAATGGTACATATAGTTTAATGACTCTTTCAAGTTCAAACAAGAATGCATTATAATGGTCTTCTGTAGTATTAAAGCTAGAGAACAGAATGTGCCAATCAAGAGGTGATAGGTCAGCATCTATGAGATCATAGTTGGCTTTTTTGAAGTTGTATTTTGGGGATCCATCATTATGATCCTCTTTGTGAGGGCACAAATTGAGACAAAAGTCGATCATACTGTGGTCACTGTTTGAAAAGGGTTCTTGTATTTGTAGGGCATATACTGAGTTTAAGCTGTTGCAGAAGATAAGGTAGA
Source organism: Notechis scutatus (assembly GCF_049901735.1). Classification (NCBI taxonomy): domain Eukaryota; kingdom Metazoa; phylum Chordata; class Lepidosauria; order Squamata; family Elapidae; genus Notechis; species Notechis scutatus. The sequence goes on from NC_142009.1 coordinate 180,266,013, forward strand.
GGCAGTTATTGAGTCTAGTGTTGTTAGTTACTAATTGATCCAGTCCCAGTGTAGTAACAGCATTGTACAGGGTTGCATGTATGGGTTTGGATGTACATTCATTTAGTGTCCAATTTATAAGAGGTAGATTGAGGTCACCAAGGAAAATAAGAGGGTGAGGGCAAGAGGCAGCCCACGTTAGCAGTGAAGTTAGTTTGTTTGCATGTACTATGTCATAATCAGGGGCTCTGTAGCATAGTAAGAAGCAGATTATGGCATTTGAGGACAGTTCACAGACAATGGTCTCTGGGAGAGCAAGTTCCTGTGTAATTTGAATCTTTTTTAGATTTAGGGATTTTTTGTAGAAGATAACAACTCCATCCTCCTCTATGGATTTCACGATCTGACCAATAAACATGATATTTGCTGACTGTGGTAATGTAGACTGGAAAAGATGCATTGAACCATGTCTCACAGACAAATATAATGTTGAATGTGGTTGTGCCTAGTAAGATGAGGAATTCATGCATTTTGTTTGCGAGGCTTCTTGCGTTGAGTAGTTCGCATTTTAGATATGTAGTAGTGGGTCTGGAGGAAGTAGGGGGCGTGCATGCCTAATGTTGGATGTTGGGGTAGGTCTCTGCCAGACTGAGTATACTGTATAATTTCACCATTGATTTCTGTGCCTTCTTATCATCTGTGTGAAGATATGAAAGACGATTCCTGCTATTTGCCATTCTTCTAAATAGAAATGATGATTTGATTTTTTAAATTGTTGCTTCCTTCTTTTTTAAAATTAGGGATTTAATAGAGAAAGAGGCAGCTTGTACTCAAAACAGCAGTTACTTGGCAAGGCAAGGCAAAGGATTGATAACAGAATGCTTTCTAGAGGGCTGATCTTTGGGTTAGTATTTGTATAGGACAGGATAGTACTCATCAGGCTTCTTGGCCTCCAGACCATTGGGACAATGATGAGATGGTTTTAATGCAGTTGCAAGAGTTTGGTGTGTAACAATGCAACTTCCTGAAAGCAGGTTATGGTCTTCAGATTGCCCCATCTGAATTTAGCAACAGAATTTGCTCATAATATAACAGAATATTTTTATTGTTATAATCGTATAACTTTGCTTTAGCAACATAATACAGTATATTGTGCTGTTTAAGAGGATTACTCAATCTTCCAAAGAAGCTTTTCTGAAAACGAGAAGGCACTTAGACCCCATCATATCCCCACAAAAAGAACGATGCTGAATGCCTCAGGATCTAAGTTATTAGATCTTAGGGCTTTCATTTTATGATTAGAGATGATACATCTTTTACACATCAGTAAATAAACTCTTCCACACTAGTTAAAATATATATTATAATTTCAATCAATGTCATATGGTAGATTTGGAGGTTGATAGTAAATAACAATAGCATTTAGACTTATATACTGCTTCACAGTGTTTTACAGCCCTCTCTAAGCAGTTTACAGTGTCAGCACATTGCCCCTAACAATATGAGTCAACCTTGAGCCAGTAAGACTCAAATTGCCAAACAGCTAGCAGCTGGCAGTCAGCAGAAGTAGCCTGCAGTATTGCATTCTAACTAACCACTGCGCCACCAAATCTCTTAATCTTTATGTTGGCATATGTTTCTAGATTTTGGATATATGAATATATAATCCATAGAATGATAGTGCACAATTTTCAGTCCATTTGTTAAAAAACCTTTCCATTTTCTCTCGTCCTATGCTGAGAATTCTATTAGCGTCGAAGTGCTGTATGAAAAGGGAAAGATAATACTGTGCTATGTATTGTAGCATTTACTGTGGTTCTGCAGGATCTTTACTGTACATGCAGAGCTCATGTTGTTTTAGGAGAACAATCTTTTGAGATTCAGAATAAAACTCAACAACCCATGCCCTGTTGGGTCCTCATTTCTGAGATATTTCCTTACCTAAACAGAGAAATAGAATTACCAAGGGTGGGCAAAAGAAGCGGTGGGAGTAGAAGTAGTTTGGTTGTTCTTAAAAATCTTTGTCTTTCACTCTCACCCCAGTTCAACAGAGTGTTCTAACAAGACTTCCTGATTAATCCCAGGTGTTCATAAAATTACTTCTCCAGAAATACAGGAAGAGAAGGTTTCTATTCTTCCAGAACTGAAACTGTTTATTTCTTGTTTGTATTTAACTATTTCTGATTTTGCTCAATATGATTTATAAAAAAAATAGATATCTGTTCTCTTTAGTTGCATTTCTCGATAATTATCTAATGTACAACAAGTGAATGTGTTGAGAGTAACTAAGGACTTTTAAAAAGGAATATGTAGATGAAAGAGGTTGAATAAGGAATGATCTGAATGTTCTGTGAATGTTTAGTGATGTGGTTTTATAATCCACATGCAGACATAAAGAATTTCCATTAGCGTTCATATTTTCTAAATATTCCAACACAATGTGCTATCAAATAAAATCAAATATTTAAAGTGTACTTTTCAAATATTTTTAACAATGCTATATTGAAGTAAAAATTTTAAAATATTATTAGAACTCAACTTTTAAAATATATATGTAATCAAATTAATGTGGAAGCAGATTAGAATAGATTTATGAGGAATTACACAAAAGTGCTATGAGTTAGATAATAGTTAACAAAATCTATTCCAATTAAATGTGCCAGCCATAAGAATTATCTTTCTAAAATCATTTGACCTGACAAGAACTGAAGAACCTTTTTACATGAGAAGTAAAATGTTTTCAAGGGAAAAAAAATCAAGAGAATCCAGTTGCCTTTTAAAAAGCACCTTTTGGATGACCATGACCGGGGGACTGGGAATCTTCATGGATATATTCAAGTTTCTTCTTTTATATATATATATTTCTTTTATAAATATAAATATAAATATAAATATAAATATAAATATATATATATATATATATATATATATATATATATATATATATATATATATATATATATATTCTTAAGTTTTGCGGTACTTATATGTATGGCATTCAGCTTTGTTCGGGTATTTTCCTACGTCATTGTAGTTGTGCTTTTAAAGTTGTAGCAACGTTTCGGCATATGTATGTATGTATGTATGTATGTATATTACTCTAAACCTAATGGACCCTATCCTAATAAACACTGAATAAAGGAAATTATGCAATAAAACCCTACTTAGTCCAAACCATTAGGTCTTAATTGTATAAGTTTCACAAATTTTCACAAATGTTCACACTTTTTCCCACCTTTGCAGTGCAATCCAGTATATAATTAATCTATAAATAAAACCCACCATCTTTAATGAAACTTACTGATATTGTTCAAACAATAAATCACTGATAGAAAACCAGTTCTGAACAGCAGTAGGTATCAGGTCCAGTTTGATGTTGTGATAGGGATTAGTTCTGATAAGACTCCTGAGAATCACTAGTGACTTTCAGTAGGTCATTAATTCTCTGTTATAGCTACACACCAGGGTTTTGTAAGGATAAAATGGGCAGGGATGACAGACATCTTTACTGCCTTAATCTCCTGAAAAAATATGGCACAAATTCTCTGTGGGACAAGATAATTTCTCTGTGACTTAATTTCCTGAAACAAGGTGGGACAATTTTTTAAAATCTTATAAGAAGTCTTCTTACATCAGGCCAATAAGCCAATTAGTCCAGTATATTCACAAATAGTGAGAAACATGAATAGGTTTTTTTTTTTAAAAAAAATGCTGTTAAATAAATACACTGAATTAAATATATCCTTGGATTTTAATGGCAACTGGGACTGGGATTGCCATCACTAAACCATGCAATCATAAAGGGTGACATCACACGACTACATCACTTAGCAATGGCAATCCGCACAGTCCCTGTTGCTATTGTAATTGTACAATATGGGTCAGTAAGCAGGAAGTTGCAGGAGTCCAGGTAAGGAGCAGAGACGTTGCTAGAGTGTCATGATTCAGATTTCAGACTATGACTCTGTTGTTGAAGAAGAGGCTCCAGCAAAACCTGTGGAATGTCAACCTCAAGAGACACAAAACCATGAATAACCTGAGGCTGATCAAACACAGGTACCACCTGAACAGCTGGAGCAATTAGATGATGATGAAAAAATGTCTCAAATACCAAGTGAGTATAGCAAAGACCAGAGCAAATATATTCTATGGGGTTCCTTGCCAACGGAAGAGTAAATCTCTTTATTGATTGCAGACTTAAGCAATGTTCCATCATTAGAATCAAATATCTAATCTCTGGCTCTTGCATAATATTTGTGCGGATTCTGCTCATGAAATTCTATGACAATCCTGACCTAACTCTTGGAAATCTGGACTGTATTTTGACTATTCCTAAGGAGTCCTAGTGGCATAGTAGTTAAAGGGCAGTATTGCAGGCAAACTCTGCCCACAGCATTTAGAATTTGAGGAAAAACTAAACAGATCATCTTTGATTTCAGAAAAGTTGGGCATAAACATATACCCCTGTGTATTAAAGGTTCAGCTGTGGAGGGAGTTAATAATATTAAGTTTCTGGGGATGCAGCTAACAAATAGGTTAGATTGGTCACTCAACTGTGAGACACTGCTAAAGCTGGCACAGCAGCACCTGCATTTTCTGTGTCATATTAAAAGAGTGCATCTTCCTTCCCCTATACTTACCACCTTCGACGAAGGGATGATTGAGAATATTCTATCATATTGTATTACTGTTTAGTTTGGAAGTATTACTCTTTCAGACAGGAAGGCTGTGCAGAGAGTGGTGAGGACAGTGGAAAAAATTATTGGGAGTTCACTTCCTTCTGTCTGGGACATAAGCATTGCTTGACCATGGTCCACATCATTGTCAGGGACTTTAAACATTCTCTCCATGACTGGTTTTCATTGTTGCCTTCTGGGAAGAGGTCTCCAAAGCAGAACAATTAAACTCTGTAATAATAGCTTTGTACCATATAGCATCAACCTTGTTAACTCTCAAGACTCTTTTTCCTGCTATGTATTCAAAATGGACTGTGATTAATATTTATGTGTGTGTGTGTGTGTGTATGTGTGTGTGTGTATGTATATCACATGATTGCCAGAATATTGTGATACCAGAACTTCAAAGATAGGTGATTAGAACCACTTGTTAAATGCCATCTCAACTTTGAATGGTTGCTGAAAGAGTGGTTAGTAGGCAAGGATTACCTGTAAGGATTTACACAGGAGACCAATTCATTCTTACTCTGTGCTACAATTTAAGGCATTGTGTTTCTGATTTAGTTAGTAAACAGCAGTCATAACTACTGTAGTTGCAATCGATAAACTCTGTGATTTTTGGTCGTCTCTGTTGAAAACATCTGATGGTGGCAAATTCTGGTTCCACATGCATCTGGAAGAGCAAAGATTCTCTACCTTTGATGCTATATATATATCTATGAATATCTAGTTAAAGAACATTTCCAACATGAAGAAAATGTAGTTTGGCCTCTCCTATAGTGATATTTTTAAAGTCTCAGAATTAAACTGCTCCACAGAATCCAAAATACTGTATATTTGGTTAAAGTTCAGAACAATAATTGAATTTATAAATAACAAACAGCCATAATACATTTTCAAGTAAGATTTTACTGAGACTTTCATGAAGCATTCAAAAATCTGTTCCACATATGGATTCAATCCAGAACAGTGTAAAAAAGAAATAAAACACTGGCAAGAAGACAACAGGGAGAGAAAATGGAAAAGTAAAAAAAAAAAAAGTGCATAAAGGACTTTTTCTTTTAATAAACCTGTTTTTCATTCTGCATTTGAAATTATGGAACAATTCTTTTCACAGTTTTACAATATTGTTATGCTGGGCTACAGTTCCATTGGTGACCTCTCAAGATGAATTATATGCTCTGTGGTTAATTAGCAAACAGCTCCAAACCATGGGACTTTGGTCTGTTTTTTCTTGATTTCTATTCTAAATCTATTTTCCTATAAAAATACTTACTAGAGAAATGGGAATTCCAATTTTTTAACCTGCCAATGTTATTAATCTCTGTCAGAAATAATGAGGTATAAATATCTGAATATGTGCTGTTGAAATTCCCTCTTTCGACTACATTGGAGTAAATACTTTTGTCCTTTAAAATGAATTTCAGGTTTAGGGCTACGGTTAGTGTTAGGGATCTTGTACTCCGTTGCAGCCCTTGTCTGCCTGAGCTCTGTAGTAGCCCCCACTCACGCTCTGCAGTGTCCAATCAGTGCCCCCACCAATCCCTTGCCCCCCTTACTGGTTTGCCACAGCTCTCAGCCTATATATGCTCAGTAGCCCCAGGGCTTGCTGTGATATTAATTGCAATTAGAATATAATAATAATAATAATAATAATAATAATAATAATAATAATAATAATAATAATAATAATAATAATAATAATAATAATAATAATAATAATAGTGGTAGAGTAGTAGTAGTAGTAGTAGTAGACTATAATAAGCTGGAAGGGACCCCTACTCTAGCAGGAGAACCTATACCAATTTAGATAAGTGAGTGTCTACTTAAAAACATCCAGTGATGGAGCACCCACGATTTCTGGAGGCAAGCTGTTCCACTGGTTAATTGTCCTCACTTAATTAAATGAACTTAATGTATAAAAATGGGGAATTCCCATTTCTTTGATAAGTATTTTTACAGGATTTAGAATTGGAATAAAGAAAAAAAATGAATTGAATTCCCTGGTTTGGATCTGTATGCAAAATTAACCACAAAAAATATAATCCATCTTGGGTGCCATCATTAGACTACTTTGGATTTCATGTATTGATACCTATGTCTATATGCACACATATACCCAAATATCAACTGATGTTATATATAGTTCTCAATGTACAGCCATTGGTTTAGTGACTGAAGTTACAAAAAATGACTTATGACCAGTCTTCACACTTACAACCATTGCAGCATCTCCAAGGGACACATGACCAAAATTGGCTGCTTAGCAACTCATGAATTTACAATGGTTGTAATGCTGTGAGATCATGTGATTTGTGACCTTCCTAACTGGCTTCCACCAAGCCAAGCAAATGGGGGAAACTAGAGTCACTTTAATAACTACATAAATCACTTAATAACTGCAGTTATTTCCTTAACAACCATGGCAAAAAGATTGTGATTCACTTAACAACTGTCTTGCTTAGCAATGGAGACTCTGGTCCCAATTGTCATCATAAATAAAGAACTACCACTAGAAAAAAAATTAAAGTGTCAAAATGCACGTAAAGGTAATCAAGAGCTAGATTTAAAGTAATATTTCCCTTACTGTATTTGGCTCAAGGTGGACATTATAGCCACTGTTATTAGCTTTGGAAGCAAGATTAGTACCAGAAACTTCCACACTGCCACATTCCTGTGCCTGGGAAAGTTGGAGGGAGGGAATTGTAGAGTGTTGGTAGTTAGACATAATAGCATTTTTCTCTTCGGTCAAAGTCATGCACCTGGAGGAGTGATTGAAGGGATGTCTCTAGCTGGGGTAGATGGTGATTGGATCATGTGATGGACTGATGGGTACAGAAATTTGGCTTTGGACTTTTGAATTACTAAGGGAAAACCTGGAACTCTCAGATTCGGGTTTTCTCAGATGTGCCAGTATACCTACTCAAATAAAAGGAATTTTTGAGAAAATGCCTGTCTTGGAGTTCTTGATTGGAGTTAAGTTTTTCTGTAACCCTGACAAGTGTGCTGCTATGCAGCCTCTGTAATTGTAGCTGCAGCTAATATTAAAGAGCTACGGGGTGTGTGTGTGTGTGTTAACCATTGACCCAGATGACAAGGCACCACTGCCCCTGCATGTAGTAGTCATCACAATGCAGGGGTTTGTCTAGAACAGGGATGTCAAACTCAATTTCATCAGGGTTGTGTTTGACTTTGGAGGGCGGAGGTGGGCATGGCCAGAGTGGGTATGGCCAGCTCAACAACACTCGTGTTGGGGGTGCCTGTGGTGGCCCGAGTGCTCTGCCAACGAAAACAGGCTCCCGAGCTTCGTTTTCAGTGTGACAGCCTCCTGCAACCCTCTGCCAGTGAAAACAGCTTAGGAGGGCCACATGTGGCCCTCTGAGCTCCGTTTCTGCTGGCAGAGGCACCACGGACTGGTCCTTTGCTTTGTTTCCACGGTGTCCTCACCGGTCTAGAAGATCATAAAATACACTAGGGAAACTGAATTGCTGGAAGAATCCAGAAATGCTAGAGAGAGTGATGCTTGGTGCTAAACTGGACACACCTACTCTCTGCCTGATAATAAGAACTGTGTAAATAAAAACAGGCTTCAGTGCAGAGGGGTACAACCTAAGGACCCTTATTTGAAAGTTGTGACCCCAGAACCCATATAAAAGTATGACTCCAGAACCCCACTTGTGACCGCAGAGTCCATCTAAAAGTTGCTTCTGAACTGTTATTCTTAATATGATTGAATGGAAACATTAATACATCCAGGGCTTGCTGTATTATTAACTGTAATTATGTGAATTTAATGCATAAAAGGAATTGAAATTTAATTAAATGGAGATCATTTCTTTGTCCTGTGTGTAGCCTCCCATTTAGGAACAAATTTTATAGAAAAGCTAGTGGGTGAATCTTATGGGCCTTGTCCCTGATGGGAATGTATATACAACATTCCACGAAAAGTTATGTTTGAGAAGTACACTTTATTCACATACAACAAAGAAACTGGATTCATTGGTAAGAGATGAACTCCAAAGTTTCAAAATTCTGTTTGCTGAACATGCTTTTTTTGAAATATATGATTAAGTGAAATGCTATTTGGAAGATGATTTGTTTTTATTTAGAACCATGTTCATTTTATTATTCATTTCCCTGAAAATTGTTCTTACGGTTGCCATTTGGTGATTCTTTGTGCAAACGCGTTCCAGGACTCAGCTTGATGTCTGTGGCTCAAGATGGCCAGTTAGAAGAGAGTTATTGAACTTAATATCTGTGGAACAAGAGCAATATTCTACATGAGTATTGGAGAGCCCACCAGATTTTGGAGTGGAGTCTTTGCCCAAAACTGTTAGGCAGAAAGATATATGCACGTGCCAGCTTATGGAAAAGACATGTTTCTGCTTCCACAGCTGTGGTTTACCAATGTCTATCTTGCAAGCAGATATGTGTGTAATCTTTTTCACACAATAATTAACTCCCTCTCCACATAATTGTAATGGGAGTAACTTGTGGCAGAGCTGCATACATAACTCTCTGTTAACTGAACTCTGCATTGCATAACGTGTCTCTCATCACCCCATCACTGATCCTTGGAAAGAAAGCTTATGCTATTACTGTGAGTGCCAAATATAAAACAGAGATTAAAAAGACAAATGAGCATCCTTTTAATTTTTGCTGAATGTTAATCATCTTGGTGATTGTGAAAGATTTGTGAAAATATTTATTCAACGCTAGTAAAGAGGAATAAGAAAACACTAACTGCAATGTATATCCATTTTGTCATTCTTGCATATAATTTAATTTAAGAACTCTGTCAAGTCTGTCATGAAGTGCACACTTAGAAGTATTGGATTAATTGGTTTCACATTTTGTGTTAAGATTTTTAGGGGTGGGGGGAAAATAGTTTAGTTACTACCTCAACAATCTGAATGGAAAGGCAATGGAAAAAGCAAAAGTGGGAGTGCAGAAAAGTTTTCCCCCCTGTTTCCTTGCATTTTACTTTCTTTTGAAAATACAATTTGTAGAAAAATATTCTGAATTGGAAACAACGGTCAAATGTCTTTGTAACTTAGAGAGTTGTGGTGGTGCAGTGGTTAGATTGTAGGCTAATCTATTGACTACCAGCAGTTCAATTCTCACTGGCTCAAGGTTGACCAGCTCAAAGCCTTCCGAGGCAGGTAAAATGAGGATCCAGATTGTTGGGGGAAATATGCTGACATTGTAAACTGTTCAGAGAGGGTAAAGCACTATGAAATGGTATATAAGTCTAAGTACTATTGCTAACTAGTTTTCATTTCTTTTCTGCTGTTTGACTACAGATTTTAGTTTGAAGTCCGGTGGTGGTATTCCACTGATTCAGCCTGGTTCTGGTGAGCCGGTAGGAACGATGAGCAGCGGAGACCAAACCAATTCTCTCTGCCGCTCTGCTGTTAGGCCCACCCACCCGCCTGGGCTCCCGTACTCACTTTTATCTGCTGAATTTGAAGCGCAGCTGCTTTGCGTGGCACAGAAGAGTGCTGCGTGGCAGCTGCTGAAGCGACCGGGATCGTGCAGGCTTGCAGGAGGTAAGTTAGAACGCCTCTGCGCCTTCACAAACGCTTCTGCACCTGCTCAAAGTGCGCGTTTGGCACATGCATGCAGACAAAGTGTGTGACGTGCACAAAGCGCACCCACCAAGCCACGCCCACCGAACCGATAGCAACAATATTTGAATCCCACCACTGTTGAAGTCTGAGGTGAAGGCTCCACTCTGAGTCTAATTCATGAATTTTTCTTCTTTGAGTTTCTTGAGTATCTTCCTCATGTAAGGGTAATAAAGAAAGGAAAGAAGTAAAATATATTATAGCATTAAGTAGAGAGTTACTCTATAGGCATGTCTTATCTTGATGTTAGGCAGTTGTTTTCTTATATATGTAGAAGTATTTACTCTATAGGTATTTCTTATCTTTCTGTTAAAGAAAACTGGTGTTGTAAAACTAATAATAACATATGCCTGCATCCCTCTCCTATTGAGACACATGATTGTCCCATCTAAATAAATTTGAATGGAACGTACTCCCTGGGAACGTAACTCCCTACATCTGGAGCAATATACACCTTTTGAAGTATGCTGTTAATAGCCCTCTTAAATGGTCAATTGTGATCGATTGACAGACAATAGGAGAAGGGATAATGAAAGATAAACAAGTGCCAGAGGGACATTTGACTTTTTGCAGGAAGGATGTAAATTAGAGTGTTTTACAATGCAGTTACTCTACTTCTAAAAGAATCTTAAGGTATAAGAAGAGTTACTTTCGTCTATGTGCTTTCCTCACATATCTGTGTGTAAATAAAAGTTAGATTTTGTTCTTCAAAGCCTCTGCTTAAGTTCATTTTTGGCACAGCGTGATCTTAAGTTATAGCTGAACTTTACACTCAAATGAGGATGGTTGCTCAGTTGTAAAGCAGGATTAAGTATCTGCCTCAGACAACTGGGTTTACTGTCATGGAAGGGCATTAAAATCATTGGCATTTTTTGTACCAGACACCAAAATAATTTTACTGGCCTTCTGTGTTGTCCATTTTAGCATATGTATTCACAACTATGTATACATTTATACTTATTATCTTGTAAACAATTGGCAAATCAAATAAATAAATAAAAATAAATAAATGTGGGAATAAGTACTCTACTTGCTCATCACTTTGAATAGTAAAATTTACCCATATACTGATGCTGCTCAACCACAGTGCCTTTTGTGAAACATGTGTTTTTTAATATCTCATGAAGGGCTTCATGCTATGACCTGACATATCCAAGTTATTACTTCCTGACTAAATGGTAATTATTTGCTTTCAGCAAAAGGCTCCTGCCTTATATGAATATATGAATGCCCCTGCCTTATATGAATAGTACAGTATAAAATGAGTAAGAATTTAAGCTTATAAAGAAATAACATGATTTTCTTGCTAATTGGGTGAACTCAATACCATGTAAGTTACACAGATACTCTTTTATGATTATTATCTTGCTGAGGAAAATACTGATGTATATTACTTCACAGAGTCAAGGTTTAATGACTTGCTTTAAAAAGAGGCTGAATTATTTCTTGTATAAAAATAAGTTTTGGTTTTTTTTTGTTTTCCATCTTTTTGCTTTCTTTTTGCTTTTACCTTGAAATACATATTAAACAATAAATGGGGAATATTAGAAATACAAAAAGGCAAGGCAGTTTTCCAAAGTAGTATTCAAATATGTACTATATAGGTAGTGGACTTCATTTAAATACTAGATTTAATTTAAAAACCTCAAATTTGGGAACAGAATAAATACTAAAAACAGTTGTTTTGTAGAAAGTATTTCATCAAAACAAAATATCTGAAGAAATGGGAATAACAATTTACAATTGTCATCATTGCAAATATTGTTCTTTAGGAAAGAACAAGAATCATCTATGAGTTAGATTCATCTATGAGTTATTTCAGTAATGCAACTTAAAAAGTGAAACTAATATATGAAATAGACTCATTACATGCAAAGCAAGATAGGTCAAGCCGTGATTTGTCATAATTGCGATGATTATGGCTTACAGCTCACGAAAACCCCAAATCCACAATCTCAGAAAATTAGAATATTACATGCAATCAATAAAACAAGGATTGTACATAGAACAATATCGGACCTCTGAAAAGTATAAGCATGCATACTTGGTTTGGGCCCCTCAGTACTTGGTTTGGGCCCCTTTTGCAGCAATTACTGCCTCAATGCAGCGTGGAATGGAAGCTATCAGCCTGTGGCACTGCTGAGGTGTTATGAAAGACCAGGATGCTTCAATAGTGGACTTCAGCTCTTCTGCATTGTTTGGTCTCATGTCTCTCATCTTTCTCTTGGCAATGCCCCATAGTCAAGCAAGTTTGCTGGCCAATCAAGAACAGCAATGGTGGAATTCATTTTTTTTTACTACTGGTTCTGTGGGCGTGGCCTATTTTGTGGGTGTGGCCTGGGGGTCATGTGACTGGGAGGGATTTCTTTTTTCACCCAGCAACAATGTACAGTCTTATCAGCATGGGGTCCAACAAACAAGAAAGATACAGTTTTTCATTGTTGGAAGTTAAAACCCACCCCTCTCCTAGGAAAATGAAATATTTTAGGATATATTAAAAAGGTAGAATATTTCCCCTAAAAAGAAAAGTAAAAACTCAAGAGAGGCAGAAACTCAGCACCACCCAACCTTTGCTAATGGGCCATTACTCTGGCCTAGGCCAGTCTATTTTATATTATATCATCATCCAGCAAGGCTCAACCAAGTCTGGGACTCAGGACAGCCTACACAGTTGCCCCTGCATGGCCCCATGGGAGTCTGACAACCAAACTCAAATTCAAATCCCAAAAGAGGGCATTCTGGATTTAAAACCAGAAATATTTTGTTGGATTCATTTAATTTTACACATATAACAGCTGCTAGAATTGTGTTTGCACAACAGTGGAAAAACAAAGATATGAAAATGAATTAAAATATTAGAATGTGCAGAAATGAATAAATTAACAATTACAAATTTACAATCAAGGAGAAGGTTTAGAACAGTGATCCCCAACCTTTTGGCCGTGTGCCCGGTACCGGCATCAGCTGGGCGCCGCCATCTTTTTGATGAAAAAGTGCTTCCGGTGACCTCACGGAGCACGTTTCATCAAAAAAGATGGCGGCATGCCCTTCGATGAGCTTTTCTGGGTAGAAATGGCTTTCTACCTGGAAAAGCTCACCGGAAGCGCTAGCGCCGCCATCTTTTTGATGAAACGTGCTTCCGGTGAGCTTTACCCGGAAAAGCTCACCGGAAGCGCTGGCGTCACCATCTTTTTGATGAAAACGTGCTTCCGGTGAGCTTTCTACCGGAAAAGCTCACCGAAGCACTTTTTCATGAAAAAAGATGGCGGCGCCAACAAGCCGCGGCCCGGTAGGAGTTGTTCCGCAGACCGGTACCGGTCCGCGGACCGGTGGTTGGGGACCCCTGGTTTAGAATACTTTTTAACATGGGATTTCTCTTATCAATGGCTAATTAACAGAAACATAAGTTAGAAATGTAAAAATATAAAAGAAAACACCAATGATATAAGGAAACCAGTAAAAAGGATAAGCAAATATTAGTATTTGATCATTGTTAATGAGTAGATAACTTTGAAAGCATACCCCCCAAAAAAATACTGTAGATAAGCACCAGTTTTTTACTTAATCCCCAGACAAAGCCACTATCTAGGGGCCTTCGGCAGCCAGCACAAGCCATCGTGGAGGCTTGGCCGGCTGTGCCAGGCCCCAGTTTGGAAGCCATGGCCTCCGGAGGTGGCTGGAAAGTCGGGGTGATGCCGGGCGGCGAGAAGGAGTGCTGGGCGTTAGGGCCAGGGCTGGGAGGCGGGTGGCTAGCAAGTCAGTACTTACCTGGTCCTGTAGACAGAAGGAAGCCGGAAGGTCCATTGGGAAGAGTAGAGTAAAGTAGAGTAGAGTAGAGTAGAGTAGAAGACAAAATCAGCTTAGGCAGGCAGCCACAGAGCAGACTAGCATGCGCAAGCGATAGGGCCACGTGACGAAGGGTTTTTATAAGGTGAGCTTGGGATGGGCGGGGCGAGCGTCATGCAGGCGGGGCAAGCGAGCAGGCAGGCAGGGCAAGCAAGCAGCAAGAGCAGTGAGAGGACGGGCGGGGCAAGCAAGTGAGCAGTGACTACTCGGGCAACCGGGAATCGTTTCGGGGGCATGGCCAGCCAGAAATTGCTAATGGTTCTGTGACCCATGCCAAATTCTTGCTACCGGGTCACCAGAACCACTGTGAACCAGCTGAATACCACCTCTGAAGCACAGTAATCCCACGGTCATTAAACCAGGGTTTGGTGCTTTTGGCAGTGTGGGCAGGTGCCAAGTCCTGCTGGAAAATGAAGTCAGCATCCCCATAAAGCTTGTCTGTGGAAGGAAGCATGAAGTGCTCCAAAATCTCCTGGTAGACGGCTGCGTTGACCCTGGACTTAATGAAACACAGTGGACCAACACCAGCAGATGACATGGCTTCCCAAATCAACACAGACTGTGGAAACTTCACATTGGACTTCAAGCATCTTGCAGTGTGTGCCTCTCCATTCTTCCTCCAGTCTCTGGGTCCTTGGTTTCCAAATGAGATGCAAAAGTTGCTCTCATCAGAAAAGAGGACTTTGAACCACTGAGCAACAGACCAGTTCTCTTTTTCTTTAGCCCAGGTAAGACGCTTCTGACATTGTTGTTCAGGAGTGGCTTGACAAGAGGAATACGACATTTGAACCCCATGTCCAGGATCCGTCTGTGTGTGGTGGCTCTTGATGCACTGTCTCCAGCCTCAGTTCACTCCTTGTGAAAGTCCCCAACACTTTTGAATGGCCTTTTCCTGACAATCCTCTCCAGGCTGCGGTCATCTCTGCTGCTTGTTCACCTTTTTCTTCCACACTTTCCCCTTCCACATAACTTTCTATTAATGTGCTTTGATACAGCACTTTGGGAACATCCAACTTCTTTTGAGCCTTTCCTCCTTATGGAGGGTGTCAATGATGGTTTCCTCACAACTGTCAGGTCAGCAGTCTTTCCCGTGATTGTGATTCCTACTGAACCAGACTGAGAGACCATTAAAAGGCTCGGGAACCCTTTGCAGGTGTTATGGCTTCATTAGCTGATTAGAGTGGGACACTTTGAGCCTAGAATATTGAACCTTTTCACAATATTCTGATTTTCTGATATTGTGGATTTGGGGTTTTCATGAGCTGTAAGCTATAATCATCACAATTACAACACATCACAGATTGAACTATCTTGCTTTGCATGTAATGAGTCTATCTCATATATTAGGTTCACCTTTTAAGTTGCATTACTGAAAGAAATGAACTTTTGCACGATATTCTAATTTTTCGAGTTTCACCTGTATCCTGAGGGAAATTCCAGTATTTCCTCAGAATTCTTCAGAAGTATCTCAGCAATTACTCAATACTGAACAGCTAGATAAAAATTAGGTGCCTTTTCTAGAAATACAATATTTACATTAAAAGCTGATACTTAAAGAAAATACTTTAAAAAAGCAAAGACTTGTTCTAGAATCTAGAGAATATCCATCAAGTGACCATTTGAGTTTTTGGCCCATGAACTCCCTACCCCTGACAATTCTGGACATGTGGACATCCTTCAGTGAAGGCTCTTAGTCATGACTGAAACACTTCTGTAGATCAATTCCTCAACTGCAGAGAATTTAAGAGAGGCTGCTTCAAGCAGAGTGCCACAAAACACCTCTGCAGAGCCTTCGGCAGCTAGAGATGCTTCACAACTTTAAGGTAAAAATCATTCTAGAGCAGTGGTGGCTAACCTTTTTGGGCTCCTGTGCCGAAAATGTTGAGGGAATTATTTGTTTAACTCTGTCTAGAACCCCCGTGAGGCTCTGGCGATGCCAGAACCTGACATCAGCGTCAGGCGCACGCACGGCGCATGCGCAGTGGGGCTTCTTCTTTTGGGGGGGCCTGCCTGACAGCTGATTGTCAGGTATCTGGCATGCAAGATATGCACGCGCATACTCAGAGGTCTCACCGCATGGCACGCATGGGGAGATCTCACGCACATGTGCAGGGGGTATGGGGAGGGGCACGTATTGCCTTCTGGATGCTGGCATGCAAGCTAGATTTTCGGCACAGGAGCCCAAAAGGTTAGCCACCACTGCTCTAGAATGATTTTTACCTTAAAGTTGTGAAGCATCTCTAGCTGCCGACAAGGTAACATACAGTCATAAGTGGGAGGAGATGGGTGAAAGGGAGGATTAATAGTAATAGTAATGCCAACTTAGTAAATAGTTTGACAGTGTCAACTTTAAAATTCCCAATTGTGGGAATCCCATATGCTGTAGATTGTGACCTACTTTATTTATTTATTTATTTATTTATTTTATTTTATTTGTCAAATGCTTACAATATAATAGAAATAAGAATAAACATAAGTATAAATGCATGAAATAGGTACTAATAATTGGTGACAATAGGTGTCAGCTGGTGCTCCATTCAAAATCCAAGAAAGAAATACTTAGACTCCTTTAATCAGAGAAAAGATATCTTTTACTGGAAATCAAGTGGTAGCAACAAAAGAATTCTGAATCTGAGAAAATGGGCGCGTAAATCACATATACAAAGTAATGGCAACGTTCCCACCCCAATAGTTCAATTGGCTCATCCAATTAAAAGTTGTGTATATCATCATGTGGGCATCTCCAGGTGGTGATGAGGCTTCTGTCCGTTGACCTTGACATAATTTGATAAAGAGTTGCAGCTGCGCATAGCATAGAATAGAAACCTAAGCAAGAATGTACACCCCCCCAGTTTATACAGTTCTGGTTTGTAACACCTCCAGCTCACTTCCCATAACCATTCTCCCCTCCTCCCCCTGTTACTTATGACAGCTGAAAGATGCAAAGCAAAGGGAGAAAATCTTGAAGGCTGACAATAGGATAGAGATGGTAGGCACGATTGTGTGCTTATGCTCGCCCCTTACAGACCTCTTAGGAATGGGGTGATGTCAATAGAGGTTAGTTTGAGGGTAAAGGAATGGGGGTTTGAGCAGGGGACAACAAAATCAGGTAGTGAGTTCCAGACATTGACCAGTCTGTTGCTGAAATCATACTTCCTGCAATCAAGTTTGGAGTGGTTTACATTAAGTTTATATCTGTTGTGTGCTCTTGTGTTGTTGTGGTTTAAGTTGAAATATTCATTAACTGGTAAGACATTGTAACATATAATTTTATGTACTATGCTTAAGTCCAATCCTACCTGGCATAGTTCAAGGATGTCTAAGCCTAGAATCTCAAGTCTGGTGGTGTAAGGTATTCTATTGCAAACAGAGGAGTGTAGTACTCTTCTTATAAAATATTTCTGGACCCACTCAATTATATTAATGTCTGATATACAGTGTGGATTCCAGACAGCAGAGCTGTATTCAAGTATTGGTCTAGCAAAGGTTTTGTATGCCCTAGTTTGCAAATTAGTATTACCAGAGGAGAAGCTTCGTAAGATTAGATTTACAACTCTTAAAGCCCTTTTTAGCAGTGCTGTTGCAGTGAGCTCTGGGGCTTAGGTCATTCAATATGAGTACTCCAAGGTCCTTGACAGAGTGAGGGTCGTCAATGAGGTCATATCCACCTAGCTTGTATTTGGTGTATTGAATTTTTTTACCAATGTGTAGGACAGAGCATTTGTTGGTCGAGATTTGAAGTTGCCAACTGTTTGACCATTCAGACACATAATCAAGGTTGCTTTGAAGGATGGTAGCATTGTCGGTGGTGTTGAATAGTTTTAGGTTATCAGCAAAGAGGACGCAATTCCTTATAAGGTGATCACAAAGGTCATTTATATCGAGTATAAAGAGTGTGGGTCCTAGAACACTGCCTTGGGGGACACTGCTGTTAACTGGTGCAGGGTTTGATAGGGCATTTCCTATTTTAACTATTTGTTGCCTGTTTGACAGAAAGGCAGTAATCCACTTATGAAGGGATCCCGAAATGCTGTAAGAGTTTAATTTTAATAGTAGTTTGTCATGTACCACTGAGTCAAAGGCTTTGCAGAAGTCTGAGTAAATTACATCTATTGCTTTACCCTGGTCAAGTAGTGTAGTCCATATATTTTTGCAGTGTAGAAGTTGCAAATTGCAGGACAATTTTTTTCTGAAGCCAAATTGTTTATTGGAGAGTAAGTTGTTTGATTCTAGGTCGAAGGTAATGCATTGGTTAATGATTGATTCCATAATTGAGTGATTCCATAATTGATTCCATACTTCTGAATGGTTATTTTGGTGCAATAGTAGGATTACCAAATAACTACAGTAGCCTCCCATTTATATTTGTGGTAGACAGATTGTCCCTGTCTACCATATCAAGTGCTAATAATAATTTACAAAGGACATGAAAATATATTTAGTCATATCTTTGATAGCTTTAAAAACGAGACTATTCCATGTAAAAATCTGGTCCATTATGCCTCTTAATCTAATTTGCTTCAAAATATGCTATATTTCACAAATTTGTAGTTTATTCAAATGCTTGGGTTCTTGAAGTTCTCTGAGCTTGCTTCTTTTCCCGCAGGCATTTCATTACCAGGCTAGGTAGCATCATGGGAGAATGGGGTAGAGTTGAGTTTCTGGTTTGCCATTATTTTGCTTGCTGATGTGTATGTTCAGAAATATGTTTCTGTTCTTCTCATCTTCTCTTGTGAAACTGATTCCATGCAAGGTGTTGGTGGTTTTATGTTGGTTCTCAGCTGATTTTCTGAAGAATATGTCTTGCACATAATGGATCCATATTATAGCCTGCATCTGTAGGATTACTATTGTTTGCAGATGTTGTATCACTAGCTCTATCATGAATCTTGAGATGGGTGATCTCATGGATGACTGATCCCCTGATCTGTTTGCATATTTGTCCATCCTATTGGAAATAGATGGTAAGGTAGAAGTCCATAAATTGGGACATTATGGTTTTTGTGTGATCTAATAGGCTTTTTGTTTTGTGTAGTAGTGCTTCCTTTGATTCTTTGGCCAGTGTTGGATATATGAAGTTTAAGAGTCCCATGACCTTATTCAAGAGGGGTTGGCTATATTATTGCCTAAGGGAATAAGTGGAACCTCTTTTGCATAAATACCACTTGAAACAAACCAAATCATAGTTTAAAGTACAACAATATATATTTCATCTGTTAAAGAAAGTGTAAAGAGTTTGAAATATCATATAACCTAGTTGACAAATCTTGGTCTAAAATCTGGTTTGGCGAGGGCTGCAACAATTGATGTAGCAGCTTCAATTGTTCTTCCTCTGGACTACTCAACTCATTTATGCAAGTATACATTCCATGTTGGGCTGTATCAGTTTTTAGTCCAGAGAATAATTCATCTCAGAGTACATTTCATAACTGTTCTTAGATATTTTCCACTCATTTTTGAATACTCAGGGCAATAAATAACATGGAAAACTGTCACTGAAACCCACTCCCTTCATTCTGTACTGGAAAGAAGCATTGGCAAGCCAATGCCACATTCTGAACTAAATGATTGTCTGACTAGGAACAATGAATGGATTTACTTCTCAATCCTAATTTATTTTTGTTGGAATTGAACTTGATCTATGCCAAACTCTTTTTTTTGAATTCTGTGAAGTTTTGGAATTCTTTTTAAAAAAAATTCTCCTATGGATTGAAGCTGAAAGTGTGGGTGTAAATAATTCAGCTATTTAAAGCTTTCTTTGAGTGCCTTATTATAATACATTTTCCATCCATTGACAATAGAATATTGGTCAATTGTCCACTTATTTAAAAGAAAAAAGGCCCACTTATGATTTTAAAATAATTAATTAAATAGACACATTCAGGCAAATGAGAGCCAGTTTAATGTAGTGGCTAAAGGTTTCAGGGTAGAAATTGGGAGACTGTGCATTTTATTCTGAAGACAGGTGGATGTCAGCCACTTTCCTTCAATCCTAGAAAGAAGCTAGCAAGCCACTTCCAAAATGCTTGCTAAGAAAACTGCAGGGACAGAACCCGCTTTAAAAAAACTGACTCAAAGGCACAGATAGCATATAAATAAGCAAAAAGGCCAAATAATTTTGTAAACAAGATCATTATATTTGTTTGCTTACTTAAAACGTAAAAGACTAGCTGAACGTTCACCACTTAAGTCCAAAAATGTGCTTAAGCAAGTATCTATTTTAATACTATTCAGTTGCCTCCTAAGAAACCTACCAAAAGTTTGAAATTAATATATTAATGTTTCTAACATCTGAATCTTCCCTGGTATTTTCCATCTTAACTTACTTGCCAGGGTTTTAACTCAATTAATATATTGTGTGAAGCTAAAATGTGGTTTGTTTGGCTTTGGTTATTGTAGTAGTGGTGGGATTCAATTTTTTTTTACTACCGGTTCTGTGGGCATGGCTTGGTGAGCGTGGCATGGCTTGGTGGGAATGGCTTGGTGGGAATGGCAGGGGAAGAGGCTGCAAAATCTCCATTCCCACCCCACTCCAGAGGAATGTTACTGCAAAAGCCCATTCCCTCCCCACCCCACTAACCTGCTTTTCAGCTCCGTCCTCCTGGGCAGGGCAACAAAAGAAGAACCAGCCGATCAGCTGGGACTTGGGAGGCAGAGAATAGATGGGGGCAGGGCCAGTCAGAGGTGGTATTCTGAACTTCTCAAAATTTCCACTGCTGGTTCTCTGAACTATTCAAAATTTCTGCTACGGGTTCTCCAGAGCTGGTCAGAACCTACTGAATACCACCTCTGGTATGAACCCAAACACTGCTTGTCAACCGTGGTTTATGGATTAATGTGTCCCATGCACTCAGTCAATTATTCAGTAGGCCACATTTAATGAAGCATAATGCAGTTTAGGAATCTAGTCAGTATTTACAACTTTTGACATCTTGGGATGGTAATGGATTTATTCAAGATACAATAAATAGATTAGGATTTAATAATCTGCAAAAAACGGTGGGTATTTGATTGTTTCACAATAACAGTTTGATCTGACCAAGCTCCATTTAGTTCAGTTTTCATTATTTCACTCACTCTTTAATTCCTAATTAAGTACATTGGGGGTACAAACAGCTCCCATTTCAAGGAGAAAAACTTGTTACTCATTGTTGGTGGCAGTACTAGGACAAGTAGTGGTAGCAACAAGAATTAAAAAAAGGGTTAGAAAAAACAGACTTGTTATAAAACTATTGAAGCAGAAAAAGATCTCATTCAAATACATTTGTGGTTGCTGAATATGCATATTTTAAGTGTATTTATTTTAGAAGAGATAAAAATTGCTAGTTTTAGTTTTTGTGGTTATTAAAAATCTTAGATCATGTTTGAAAGCACTACTGCATTTATCTATTTAATGCTATATGATATATCTTGTTTTTTTTTAATTATTACTGATTTGTAAAATATAAGTTTTTCTTCTTCTTTTCCATTAATGTATTATTTCTGCATTGTAACGGTGCCTTATAACACTGTGCCAAGATAAACATTTCTTGGATTGGGGAACCATGCTGCGAGCATTCCAAAGTTCTGGAATCCATATAAATATTTAACATGATAAACATTCTGATTATGTTGAATCTATAACAACCTTCACGTTTCAAATAATTTTTATGTACTATTATTGTGTGTGTGTGTGTTGTTGAGAGAGAGAGGGAGGGAGGGAGGGAGAGAGAGAGAGAGAGAGAGAGACTGTCTTGCAAGTTTTAAGTGAAATAGTTACAGATCTAAGATGGGTAGATAGGTAAATAGATGCAGATTTTGGGAAGAGAGAGGAAGATTTTCTTGTGAGATATATTTGACCTCCAGATTATACTTGACCCAGTCTTAAAGCTTAGGCCAAGGGTCTTCAAATTTGGCAAGTTTAAGACTTGTGAACTTCAACTCCCAGGATTCCTGAGCTAATATGACTGGAGGAGGAATTCTGGGAGTTGTTGGAGTCCACAAGTCTTAAAGCTGTCAAGTTTGAAGATCCCTGGCTTAGGCAATGGAAGGAGAATAGAACTGAGGAAAAGAAAAGTATGGAAGGTGCAAGTTAAATGCTAGTTCAGGAATACATATAAGACCCCCTACTTTTGTTGGGGTGGAGGAGAGGGAGAGATGAGATAGGGAGAGGAAGAATGATTGAAACCAGCACGGTAGGGAGTCCATCCTCTGATGGAAAGATTATTCAGGAGCAAAATGTGAAGGAAAGAAGTCCCAAGCCTTTGTCTAAGGCACCCCAGAATGACTATTAGCAAGCTGAGTCAAATTTATGTGAAGAACTGGAGGAGAAACTGAGAAATGGTTTGGAATTCTAGCACTGGAGGAGAAAGATGCTGGAATAGACAGAAAGTAGAAACTCAGGTTGAAGATCTGATACTTGGAGCCAGCAGTGAGTAGCCAGATACAAGAGAGGATTAGATAGAGCACATTTTTTGCAGTGTGGGAAAAGAGAGTTGATTGGTTCCTGGGTTATTCATCAAATAGGTTAGTATAAAGTTTTTATTTTACTAGTGTACAGTATTTATATGTCTGTATGTTGTTTCATGATGCTATTAGTAAAAACTGCAAAAAGTGGAAAACTCCTTGTCTTATTGGATGCAGGGACGTTATCCATATAGCTCCCCCAGAAGAATTGCTAGTAGGTAAAATGATAATAAATACTGAAGAAGGTGAAAGTGATTCTGCTTAACCAAACTATATAGGGAAGAAGCTCTCAAACCCAAGACTGGGTCCAGCATTACAGCTGGAGCTACTGGTGTTATGTATTAGCATACTTACCTGTAATTGGTCGGTCCGTGGCGGTAGGAAATTCGAAGAGCCGTCACTGGCCGCAGCCGCGAGCAGCCCGAGTATAAGAAGGGCTGCCGCAGTTTCTTCATTGCTCAGTCCTAGACGGAAGTAAAGACAAATTGGAAATCATGCTGGTGTCCTGAGTCTCATTCCCGCGACATAACAACTACAACCTTGCATGTTCCAGTATACCCATTCTAATTATACAAATAACATCAATTCTACAGGTATATCTAACTGCAATGTTGATCCTGTTCTCTTACAATCAATATTGGAGTTTTGAAGAGAAGATTAAAAAGGAATAAGAAGGGAGAAAGTTCATCTGGCAGAATTTACCTACAGTTTACAGGCATTTGGTGGCACTGTGGTTAGAATGCAGTCTTGCAAGCAAACTCTGCCCACAACTGGGATTTGATCCTAATGGGGCTCAAGGTTGACTCAGCCTTTCATCTTTCCAAGGTTGGTAAAATGAGGACCCAGATTGTTAGGGGCAATATGCAAATAGTACTGATATTGTAAACCGCCCAGAAAGTGCTGTGAAACATTCTGGGGCAGTATATAAACCTAAATACTATTGCTATTGCTGTCTGTCTGGATTCTTCTAGTTGGTCAGAACAATACTTGTCCCATTAAAAGACTTCACTTCTTTTATCTCCATACAGTGCTTAATAATTGTTTAGAATTCGTATTACTGATATTTTTTTGTTTTCTCCCTTTCTTTTTTCCCTAGTAGCCCTTTCTATTGCCTGTACCTCTTAATCTGGAAAAAAAACCCTTGAGAGGGTTGTTCCCTCGTGATATTGTCACCTGGGTTTTAAGGGAAGCAGGCAATACTGCAGATTGCCAGAAAAGTGACAGTTAAATGTAACACCAGGAACAGTGGTGGGATTCAAATTTTTTACTACCCCAGTTCTGTGGCGTGGCTTGGTGGGTGTGGCAGGGGAAGGACACTGTAAAATCCCCAGTCAGAGGTGGTATTTGCCGGTTCTCCGAACTACTCAATATTTCTGCTACCGGTTCTCCAGAACTTGTCAGAACCTGCTGAATACCCCCTCTGACCAGAAAAACCATAGAACCCTTTCAGCCACCTTCTAATTAAGGTAAACTGAAGAAGCCACCCAGGGGAAAGGACATTTTTGATACTGGCATTTTTTGGGGGGGATTTATTACAATTTGGGTAAGTCAAGCTCAGTCATACGCTCCAAAGTTTTTTCTTCTTCTTCTTCTTCTTCTTCTTCTTCTTCTTCTTCTTCTTCTTCTTCTTCTTCTTCTTCTTCTTCTTCTTCATTATTTCCATATTTTCATTCACAATTATTTGACTGGAATGTAAAATATAGGTATACAATTTTAGTTGGAATACCCATTGCATTCTAAATGAGTAGATGGTTGCATATTAATATTTTTTGTGGATTGTAATCATTTAGCAATTTTATTATTCTATTTCACAATTGTATAGCTAAAGTCACATTGACAGTGTTTTCCATCTGAAAGGTGGGCCACAAATTGTTGAAATGTAATAACTGAATACATAATTGAGGGCTTAAATACTTGTCACATCAGTTTCCATAATAAAAGACGTCTGTATATGATTGTTCCTATAAACAGGAAGAAAGGGTATACCCATGATTTAGTGCTAGCTACTAAAAGGAAGTTGTGCAGGCAGAGCTTTGGACAAGATGATTCTATGGGAATATACGTCTATTATAAATGGAAACTTCTCAGACATTTGTGTTTAGTACTGTCTAATGTTGAAAGAGGCACATTCAAGAAGCCAAGCCAAGACACGTAGCCCCACCCTGTCTGCCCAAAGCTGGTCCTATGTTTAGATACATTAAGTTAGCAGATGAATCAAATTGATTGGAAATTATTTTGTTAGAATGTTTATTTGTCAGGAATGGGGAAAATATTTGCGGTACTGTCTCTTCATTGTTAAAATAATTTTACTGGTCAACAAGAGTAGGCCAAGAAGTGCCATTTACTCTGCCTCAGAAGTGGGGGAAACCTGTAGGCTGATCTCCCTGTGCCCTTTCTGTATCTTTTGCCTTGATCTGTTCTCTTATTGTTTCATCTTTGAAATATGTGAAATACTTTCTATTTAGGCATTTAGGTATGCATTAATGTGCAGATGGTAAAGCAATAGACAAACATGTTTCTAACAGAGCTTCCAGATGCTTAAATTAGGGCAGAATATGTATTTTTTTTATCTCATTCTTTTCTGTCTTAAAAAATGGGAGTCAAAGAAGACAAACAAGGAATTCCAAGTTCTTGTGTTTATATTTTAATGTGAAGGAAGGAAAAGTGTAGGAGAGAGAACTGATGAGGAATTGAAGGACATAAATACCTTATCCATTCAACCCTCTTTCCAACCTCCCATTAAACCCCCTCCCAATTTAAATGGACTGCCTACTCCAGTATTTCTCAAACTTGGGAGCTTTTAAGATGTATGGCTTTCCATACCATAATTTCTCAGAGAGCCTGGCTGGTTGGGGAATTCTGGGAGTTGAAGTTGAAATCCACACCCTTTCAATTTGCTAAGTGAGAAACTGGCCTTGATTGAGGGGGGGGGGGCGCACACAAAGCTCAATACATACATACATACATACAAACATACATACATAGATACATACATACTGTCACGGCCCCGTGGCATGCTGGAGCCATGACACCGAGCATTCCGCTGCGTCTGGGTATTCTACTGCAGTAGTAAGCACCTGCCGGCCGATTGACACCGGGTCGGAGTTGCCGACGGCGATAGATGATGAGCCCTGATGACATCAGATGCTGAACTATCACAAGTTGCGGGTGGCTATCGGCAGAGCGATGAACCAGCTGACAGTTAAAACAATGACCTCAGGGGGCCCATATACACTGGGAAGGCACAGGGGGCTTGGTGGAATATAGAAAGCGTACTGTGGTGAGGGTATGGTAAAGGAGTGCGATTAATTAACAGAAGAATGCATGGATCAAGGGTAACCAGAAATTAAGCGGTAGCAGCCACTGGATGGTGGATAAATTCATTACATTATTATCTGGTGGATAAATACAGCTCTGGCTGCGAGGTGCGCCAGAGCTGACTTTACTATCATTTTTTTGGTGCTTGTTGTTACTTGAACCCGGACTGATATATGGACGAATAAAGACTTGTCTACGTGCTATGGAGCTTTATTTCTCTTTCTTTCTGGATTTCAGCTGAACAGCTGAGAGAAAGTCAGCTCTGTATCCAATCCTTGTATGCTCCTGCCATCCCTCCTTCCCTCCGTTGGTTATTCGGTGTGGCTGCATTGAGGAGTGATGGCAGAAGGCACACATATGGATTCGGATTTGCAGTTCACATCCAAGGTGGATGAGGAAGAGAAGTCTCCAGAGGACGGCACAGATAAATGGGTTAGTAGTAATGCTGACTCGGTTTCCTATAGAGATAATTTGGCATGAAAAGGAAACAAGATTTATGTACCGGAAAAATGTAGGAATTATATTTTGGAAAAGTGTCACGATGACAAACAGGCTGGACATTTTGGGTTTTAAAAAACCTTGCATTTAGCTTGATGGCAATTTTGGTGGCCAAAGATGATGTCCGATATAGAGCAGTATGTAAAAAAATGCCACATCTGCGCAGTGTCAAAACCAAGACAGGGTAAGCCATTAGGGTTGTTACAAACAGTATCTGAACCACAACATCCATGGCAAGATATCACTATGGATTTTATTGTGGAGTTACCAAACAGTAATGGTCATACAGTTATATGGACTATCATCGATTTATTCTTGAAACGGGCACATTTTGTACCTTGTAAGGGTTTACCATCAGCTAAGACGCTAGTCAATATGTTTATACAACAGGTTTACAGATTACATGGAACCCCTCGATGAGTGATTTCTGATAGAGGAGTACAGTTCACTGCACAATTCTGGAGAGCATTCCTCCGCTTGTTGGGGTCATCCCAAGGATTAAGTTCAGCCTATCATCCAAGCACGAATGGCGTAGCAGAAAAAGCGAATGCTATGATAGAAAGATAGTTAAGATCATATGTGTCCTATCAACAACAGGAATGGGCAAAGTTGTTACCGTTTGCAGAAGTCGCGTATAATAACGCGGTACACAGTAGTACAGGATACAGTCCATTTTATGTGGTGAATGACCTGGAATTCAGCCCATTACCGGATCTTACTTGTCACCCCAATGACCCAATCAGTGTCCAAGAATGGGCACAACGAGTATAGGCTAGTTGGGTACATGTCAGAAAAGCTCTGGATAAAACAGCGATGGATTATAAAACATATGTTGATAAGAAGCAGCAAGACCATAAACCTTTTCAGGTTGGGGATAAAGTATGCCTTTCAACAAAATATATTAAGTTGAAATTGAACAGTAAGAAATTAGGACCCAAATACTTGGGCCCATTCTCAATTACAAGAATCATTAACCCTGTCACAGTCGAGTTAAAGTTACCAGCAATGTTGGGTCGTATACACCCAGTGTTTCATATCAGTTTATTGAAAACCATTGACTCTCAAAATGAAGCGCCTGAAATAGAAACCCAAAACCATCAACCAAATACGGATCAGATCGAAATAGATAGAATTCTCGACTCCCGTAAAAGAAGGAATAATATTCAATATCTAGTACGCTGGAAGGGATATCCAGTGTCAGAGGTGTCCTGGGTGAAGGCATCAGATGTATATGCAGATCGTTTAGTGCACCGTTTCCATAATACATACCCCTACAAACCTGGGCCCACATTGTAATTAGATTAACTATCATGGATGTCACTAATATTAATGTTTTTACTGTGTTGCAGGCGGATTCCTGGTAGAGGGGGCCACCTGTCATGGCCCCATGGCATGCTGGAGCCATGACACCGAGCGTTCCACTGCGTCTGGGTATTCTACTGCAGTAGTAAGCACCTGCCAGACGACCGACACCGGGTCGGAGTTGCCGACGGCGATAGACGACGAGCCCTGATGACATCAGACGCTGAACTATCACAAGTTGCGGGCAGCTATCGGCAGAGCGATGAACCAGCTGACAGTTAAAACAATGACCTCGGCGGGCGCATATACACCGGGAGGGCACAGGGGACTTGGTGGAATATAGAAAGTGTACTGTGGTGAGGGTATGGTAAAGGAGGGTTAATTAACAGAAGAATGCATGGATCAAGGGTAATTGGAAATTAAGCGGTAGCAGCCACTGGATGGTGGATAAACTCATTACGTTATTATCTGGTGGATAAATTACAGCTCTGGCTGCGAGGTGCGCCAGAGCTGACTTTACTATCATTTTTTTGGTGCTTGTTGTTACTCGAACCCGGACTGATATATGCACGAATAAAGACTTGTCTACGTGCTATGGAGCTTTCTTTCTCTTTCTTTCTGGATTTCAGCTGAACAGCTGAGACATACATACATACATACATACATACATACATACATACATACATACAATACATACATACCACTTTATATGAGCCCAAATTATATTTGCTAGTATAATACTACAAGAAGAAAACAGATTGCATGAGTGCAGAATTATAATCATTTATTACTAATCCACTTAATTGTCTATTGGAAAACTGAAAGTTGTGGCATGGCTGAAGATTGCCATGTTTATAGAAGGAATTAGATTTAATGGCTGGATTCACACATTGCATAATAGTGGCCCAGTACAGATTTAGCACAGAATTATAGGCATGACCTATAAACCACTGTGGCAGAATTCAACATCAGGCTAAGACAAAACCAAACCAAGTTATGGTTTGCTATGATCTGCAAACCCCTAATGTGCAGAGAAAACATTGTTGCATACTATTTCTAGGGTTTATTATTATTTTTTAAAAATATACCTCCATTATTCAAATTTGCTAAAATCTCTTTGTTGTTGTTAGTTGTTGTTAGTTGCGAAGTCATGTCCGACCCATCACGACTCCATGGACAACTTTCCCCCAGGGCTTCCTGTCCTCTACCATCCCCCGGAGTCCATTTAAGCTCACACCTACTGCTTCAGTGACTCCATCAAGCCACCTCATTCTCTGTCGTCCCCTTCTCCTTTTGCCCTCAATCTTTCCCAGCATTAGGCTCTTTTCCAGTGAAGAGTCCTTCCTTCTCATTAGGTGACCAAAATATTTGAGTTTCATCCTCAGGATCTGGTCTCTAAAGAGCAGTCAGGATTGTTCTCCTCTAGAACTGACCAGTTTGATCGCTTTTGCAGTCCAAGGGACTCGCAGGAGTCTTCTCCAGCACCATAGTTCAAAGGTCTCAATTCTTTGGCGCTCAGCCTTTCTTATGGTCCAACTTTCACAACCATACATTGCAACTGGAAAAACCATAGCCTTGACTATACACATTTTGTTGGCAGAGTGATGCCTCTGCTTTTTAGTATGCTGTCTAAATTTGCCATAGCTTTCCTTCCCAGGAGCAAAATCCCTTAGCAAATATATTTCTCTTAGTTGCACAATGCAGTGAAATACAGGCAGAATTTTCTTTTTTTGCTTGGCCCATCTTTAGTGTGGCCTGGCATGCCTCATCCTCTCCAGCAGTTATTCACATAGTCCTATATAGCCATTTCATCCTGGGCTCCAGTTCTGTGCTGGGCTTTGCAGTTGGTACTTAGAAAATAATATTTTAATTGATCCAACTATGACCTGTTAAATCAATGACTGCCATCAATATTAGAAATTCATGCTCACTTCACTCCTGGCACCCTTTGGTTCCTGTTCAGGCTGGAGGAAGCATGGACCCATAGAAATAGCTGGGAACGGTGCAGGAAAACATCAGTTTAAAACTGCAATATAGAATTACCCTAAGTAGCATCATACAGCAGACTTGGATAACTGTTGAGCCATACCACTCTGGCAGGGCTCAGCAGTACAGTATCACTTGTACAGTATCACTTGTATCACAGCCTTCATTGGCTGTGTTTTGAGAGCTGCTTTTTAAACTTCACATAATGTCCTGAACAAATATTATATTAAGGGAATTAGAACTGCATCTTTAAGCCACTGACTAGGAAACAAGGCATGTTATTACTAATTGACTCTTGCCATTGGTCTGATATAAGAAATCTTGAGTCAGTGGGCAATCTGATTATCCAGGGCAGTAGGCAGCGTCCATCCATCCATCCATCCATCCATCCATCCACTCACCATCTATGTATCCTGGCAGAAAGGTATCAATGATAAGCAGTGGAAAGTTCAGCAGCAAATCCATGTAACAGGCCTTAGTATTCCTTAATGCACTGCTATGCAATTTCCCAGAAAAAACTGGGATCTAGCTTTTGGACTACTGCAACTGAGGTGAATAGAGAAGAACTCGAATCACCTTTCTCACCTTGATAGGAATGGACTTCAATCTTCATAATTTCAGCAGGTAAACCCTGCACACGAAAAGGGCATCTTAGAAATGCAGGATCAGAAGAAGGGCAAAACTTAGGCTGCACCTATGAAGGAGGATGCTTCCTTTCAGAAGCCAAAGTTTGTCCTAAAGAATGCTTTAGCATCTCATTGTCTCCTCGTTTTCCAACAGTCTGAATCACCAAATAATTTTTCTGAATCAAATATGTGTGGATCCCAAACTGTTCTTTCAAAGGAGAGCTTTTCTTGAACAACAGCAGGGAGAGGTAGCAGCTCTCAGAAACTGTGTGTTTAAAAAAATAAAAGAAAGAAAGAAAGAAAGAAAGAAAGAAAGAAAGAAAGAAAGAAAGAAAGAAAGAAAGAAAGAAAGAAAGAAAAAGAGGAAAAGTTTGAGGGAAGAAGAGCGAAGCTACTCCTGATTCGATTGTTTACCATCAGTCACACGATTCCTTGCCAGGGACTGGATGATTATTAGGCTGAAGAAGCTGAAAGGGGGCAGGAAAAGAACTGGAGGCAGCATTCTTCCTATTTAAAGCTGCATCACTTGAGGGGGGAAAAGTGTTTGCAGGCTGCGCAAGAGCCAGAGCTGGTTAAAAAGAAAAGGCAAGCAAGAGAGGAGCTTGCAGACTTTCCGTGTGTCCTGTGGGAGTGCTAAAAGAAAAGAGCTGCCTTATGATGTCCATATGATCTTCTTTTGTACACTTTTTGTTTTGCACTTTTCCTCCGAGGAGGATATACATGTCTAATATTTAGACATGATGGCCATCTGGACCCAAAGAAGAACGTTTGTCATTCTTATTGCTTTTCTGGGACATTTGGGGACGATACGAACACAAGAAGAGGACGAGTTTGAAGGGGGTGAGTTTCTTTTTAGAGTGCCGAATGTCACTTTTGTGCTTTGAAGCTCTGAAATAAAAGCGGACTTAGAAAATGCAGGATGCTCTCTGCATATTTGTGTGGGTGTATTGTGAACTAGAGGATTGATAGGAAACTGAAAAGTCAGTTAATGGGAAATGGGTTTTAAAAGCTAACGTTTTTCCCCCCTTCCTGCCATCTGCACGGAGGACAAGAAAGAGAGGAAGAACAATGGGGAAAAATCCACCGAGCTCTTAGGGATAAATGCAGTTATGCAGGCTTTATTTCTGTGTAAGACGTTTTTAAAAAGAAGTCTTATTACTGTTCGTAATAAGTTTGCAGTTGTGATGAAACAAATGCAGCCCTTGGAGACAAGCCTAAACTTTCTGAACAGAGGGAGAGGGAGAGAAGTAAACACAAGGAATTGGAAGGGTGGAGTCCTTTTGCACTGCCTAAACTACATCTGTTTTATTCAATTCTTTGTTAGCGAGGACTGCACAGAACTTCTTTCTTTTTTGGTTCCCTTTCCCCCTGCTGCTTCTCTGACTTTTGCTCTGCATTTCTTTGCTTCTTGGAAATAACCGTTCCCCCCCTTTTCCTAAGTGACTCGTCTTGATGAAATCCAGACTTTATGACACACTGTTCTCTCACCCTTCTGGCTGGGCTATCAGCACCCTTCATTTTGCTCCCTGCTGCTTGAGGACAGGAAGTCTAGTCAGGAAGCAAAGTATTTGTCTTCGTGGCATGGCGATGGATTCCATTTAGCCAGCATGTTGGCTTCCAGTTCATATCGGTTCAAGGTTAACGTTGGGAGGATTCCTAAATGGCTTTCTGTGACACCCACTTGGATTCAGCTGTTCCGAATTTGTTCTGGCTAGATTAGAAACTCAAGTGGAACTGTGAAAAGGATGAGGATTTTATTTTGCTTATCTGCATTTGCTAAAACGCTACACTGATTTGTAAGAAATTGGAATGGTGGATAAGGGTTGTGTGTGTGTGTGTGCGGGTGTGCGTGCATGTGTGCATATGTGAATGTGTATCTGCAGATTGTTGGACTGTATTACTAAGATGGCTTGGAGACTTTTGGGCAGGAGACCTTGCATGCCCAACTTTTTGGATGGACAGTCAAGTATGAACACGGTCAGAAGTTTTTCCCCCGCCCTGCTGGAAGTCCAATAGAGATAAGGATGTTACTGAGCTGTACAATGTACAAGGAGACCTCTAGAGGGTGCCCTTTATGTAATCAAAGTGGGCTCTAAGATAATGTCAGATTTGCATGGGACATGCTCCAGAGAAATAGATTTGCAGTGGAAAGACAAGGCCACTACCCAAATTCACAGCCCGGTCCTATGCAGCCTTCCCTTGAAATGTATGCCATGGAATTAATGGGATTTGCAGGGCAATCCTTAGGAAGCACTAAATTCCATTGATTTAATGGGGCTTATTTCTGGGCAAGTGTGAATCAAATCAGCCAGTCCTTCCTCACTGTTAAAAGACAGACAAACATGACAGTGGAACTTCAAGCATAATATTTTTAACTGCCAAAGAAATTAAAAGGCATGCCCTGAACAAGCTGTTTAAGTGGGGTTAGGTTAGTACACGCCATTTGTTTTGTTTATGTACAGCCTGGGGGTATGCCAGTGATCTTGTGTTGGGCAACACATTTTCCACTATATGTCATATGCAGGGAGATTTTCATTAAACAGTCAGGAGGCCAAAATATGAACTATTTGTACTAGGATTGAAATGTTTAAATGTTGTCTTGTGCAATAATGCGATTAAGCCCTTGCATTTTTAAGGGCTGCCAGCCTTCTAAAATCAGAACCTAACTCAGTCCAGCTGTAATCTTGTTTTTTGTGGAAGGTTACCAGCTTGTTTCATGGTAAGGATTATCTGATGTCATGATCTCTTTTTCAGAAACAACGTGTCTTCGTAAGTCCAAATAATACTGTACGTTGTATTTTACATAGGATTACCCCTAGGCCAGAGAATGCAAAAGCTACTGAAAACCCAGCTCACAAAATCCACCAACCATTCTCACAGCTGCCTCTACAAGCTGGATGGCAATCTAGAGATAGGGTGCTGTCTATAATCCATCCTTCAATGCCTGCTCAGAGAAAGAAAAGAGGCTTGGAACCCCTAAGTTTTTCCTTACTCTCCCAGGATCTGAGGGCCTCATTTTCAGCTGGGTGGACATTACCACCCTTAGTTATTGCTTCGGCTTATGACTCACTACTTGCATACATTTAGTGAACTTGTGAACCTCCATAAATTATTGAACTAGAAGTATCACTGAGCCAGCCAACGTGGTTAGTGTTGAGAGATGCTGGGAATTATGGCTTAGCAATATCTTAAAAACCACTGGTTTTAACCCCAGACCTAAATGTTCTATTCAGAATTCTCTCAATCATCAGTAGCGTGGGAATGGTTGGCTGGTAATCAGTTGTACTTTTCCTTAATTCTAATGTTCGAAGTGTGGCTTTCCCCCACTTTAAAATGGACCTCTAATCTTTTTTTTTCTATGTATAAGTAATTGAGTCTCACCTAACCATCCTTTCCTTCCTCCTGTTTTACCTATAGTTTACTGTGCTTCAGATTATTCTTTCTTCCTAGTTTTGAAAGTTTTGGCCCCCTGCTTCCTTTTAAAAAGCTGAATCCAAAGCTGTGGGAGTTACTCTCAATGGAAAATATTTGACTTATTTTATGAACTGTTAAAGCAAATATTGACCAATTTTCTGGACAGATATGGAATGTTATACTTCATTGATATTCTGAACAAAACTTTAACTTTGCATTCATTCAAAATCTGGTGGAATTGGTGAGATAAATGAAATTAGTATTTATTTATTAATTTTATATGCCAGTTTTCTGCATATCAAGGGACCTCAGATATAGAATCAGTAAAACAAGGTAGCCATCAAAATTAAGGGGAAAGAGAAGATTAACCCTAAATTCCTTGCAGATGCAGAAAGAATGGTGTCTTATAAACAGAGATGGGCTATATCAGAAGTCTCCAAACGTGGCAACTTTAAGACTTGTGGACTTCAACTCCTAGAATGCCTATGCTGGCTGAGGAATTTGGGGAGTTGAAGTCCACAAGTATTAAAGTTGCCAAGTTTGGGGACCCTGGGTTATATTGTGCCTCCAAGTACCATGTGGTGCTAAGGAGTGTCTTAGGATGTGATTTGGCTATCCAATTATTCTGTACAACATTTCCTACATTGGTCTGAGTCCAGAGGTGGTATTCAGCAGGTTCTGACCAGTTCTGGAGAACCGGTAGCGGAAATTTTGAGTAGTTCAGTAGTCCACTTCTGACTGGCCCCGCCCTATCTATTCTCTGCCTCCCGAGTCCCAGCTGATTGGTTGGATCTTCTTTTGTTGCCCTGCACAGGAGAATGGAGCTGGAAAGCAGGTTAGTGGGGTGGGGAGAGAATGGGGATTTTACAGTATCCTTCCCCTGCCATGCCCACCAAGCCACGCCCAGAGAACCGGTAGCAAAAGAATTTGAATCCCACCACTGTCTGCGTCATACTTTGCTATAACCATGATTTAGTAACTCAGCCAAAATGACTGCATTTGCACCAAATGCTAATCCACAAAGTATGGCATATAAGCCAGAACAGTTGTAGTTGCAGAACATTTTTAGAGTGATTAATGAACCCGGTCAATAGATAAACTGCCCATGAAGTTTACAGTATATAAAAAAGGGGAAAAATCAGCCAATTGTACTCCCCAGAGTATACTGCTTTTTTTCTTGTGTGGAAAAAGAACAAACATAAAACTGTAGTGTGCTTTATTTTCCTCAAGGAAAACTGGGACCTCAAGTATATGTTCACAATGGCAGCTTTTCAAGGGGTAAACCTAAATCGTTGCTACCAGTGTTTTTAATAGGACATGCAGATAGATTCTTAGCCTAGGACAGTGGTGGTGAACCTATGGCATGCATGCCACAGATGGCACACAGAACCCTCTCTGTGGGCACATGCGCCAATGCCCCAGCTCAGCTCCACCATGCATGCCCGCGTGCCGCCCGCTGGCCAGCTGGCCTTTTGGTCTCTGCATGTGACGCATCTGGCCCGCGGGTCGCCAGCTTGACAAGTGGTTAGACGGTCTAGCCACTTTGAAATAAAAGCTAAAGCTACACAAACTTGGAGATGTCTTCATTTTAAGACCTCTGTATGTTTAGAGTGCCCTTTGGTGTAGTGCTTAAGGTGTCTGGCTAGAAACAAGGAGTTCTAGGCCTGCCTTAGGCAAGAAAGCCAGCTGGGTGACCTTGGGCCAGTGTCTTTCTCTCAGCCTTAGGAAGGAGGCAATGACAAACCATTTTTGAAAAACCTTGTCAAGAAACCTTGCCAAGAGAACTGAGGCAGTTCTCAAGAATCAGACACAATTAAATGGAAGGGAGAAAAAAATCTTCCTTTAGCCACGGAAGAGTCACTCCTGCACCCTTCCAATGTGATGAATCCCTTGTGTCTGACTATACTGTGTAAAATCTAAAACCTTTGAAGGATATCAGGTTGCCCTTCCCTGCTTGAGCCTATGAAGAGATGCTTGTCACTATGTGATCAACAAGAGAAATCAGATGTAGTAATATGAGTTTGCTGCAAAATCCTGTGTGTATGTTTACTCAGAATAGGCTAACCTTCCACTTGGACCATTATTACTAACTAATATTCTATATAATTATTACCTACTAAGTGAAAAGGAAATAATTATTTATACAGCTCCACTCAGAGAAACTAGAACTATAGCAATTTCCACAACTATTTGGCATTTCTCGACTTTACACTGTGAGGACCAGACATGTTACTTCATAATTCTGCAAACTTAATCCTTTTTTTTTCTCAGTTTTTTTAAAGTAGAGGGAGTAGAGTAGAGGGAGAAATTTGCAAATAAAGTGTGTATTCAGGCCTGAATCTAGGTTCCCTATTTCATATGATGATTGGTTTTAGGTGAATGAATAACAATTGCTTTCCAGACTTTAAGTACAATAATAGTTGGTCACTGAATATTTCAACTTAAGAAAATGCTAGCAAAACTGTGACATTTGCTTTCAAAATAGCAACTGCATAATGGCAGCCCTATAGGGAATATACATAGCTAAAATGGGAGCCAAGGAATAATGTGGATTTCTTCATGCTGATTTACTGTAGAAGAAAACATTTCTTTTTCTGATGATGAAGTAAAAACTCAATTTACTATACAAAAGTAAGAGCTTTAACAAGAATGGAAGAAAGATAAAGATTGCCTGGCAGTCAAAGTTATGCCAGTGATAATAAGCCCATATTACAGAAAAATGCAACCTTATTTAAAGGAATATAATAAATTACAATGAGATGCCAAGGATAGATCAAGGAAAGGCATGCCAAAAATGCCTGTAGGATATGCTAAATGAATACATTTAAAGCAAAGAAAACCCAGATGATTCCAGTCAAGCAGATAGCGCATGTTCCATACGAATGCCAAGCAATCCATTCAAAATTATTTCCTTACTTTTCATAAACAAATGTGAACATGGTTGTAGCTCCTTAGCTCCTATGCCATGAAAGCTTTCATTTCACTGCAAACCTGACAGATTGAATTTGGGCTTTCAAAAGGATAACTCCAGCAGCACTATTAGCCTACTAGGGATCCCAAGGACCAATTCTTGATCCAATAAGCTCTGTCAAGCTTTGATTTAGAGCACAAGCCTTTAGTATGCCCTCCTTAGAACACCTCAAAAAGTTATCTGGAGATAAACAATTATTAAGTGCATTGGGAAACACCTATTCTGACCTGGATCCCTGCCTAATTTGGGGAGCAGTGGCCCAGAATATTATTCAGAGGTCAGAGATTGTGCTCAGCCCCTGAAAAGTTACACGCTGTCATCTTAGAGAGTGTGCCTTAATCTGGCAAGCCGCATTTAGCAAGGGGATCTTCCTTGCAATACTGTATGGGGAGATAGGCATTTTCCCATTTCAGGCAAATCTAAAGAGCAGAATGAGAATCCCTGTATCAGAGTTTGGATACCAGTGGTGGATTCAAATTTTTTTTTTACTACGGGTTCTGTGGGCGTGGCTTGGTGGGTGTGGCAGGGGAGAATACTGTAAAATCTCCAGCCAGAGATGGTATTTCCCAGTTCTCTGAACTACTCAAAATTTCTGCTACCGGTTCTCCAGAACTGGTCAGAACCTGCTGAATACTACCTCTGCAGTGTACATAAACCTTTTCTTTAATATATTTTTTCCAGCCCAATGGAATGTTGGAAAGAAATTATGGGAAAGAACTTTGATCTTTTGTCCGATTATTGATCCACAGCAAGATAAATCTCTTAGAACAAAAGGGGACCAAATTTGGTATGAAGGGAGAAGCTGGCAAAAGAAAGCTCAATTTTAAAGTGGACTGGATCAGCTGAGGGCTGAGGAGAAAACATTTCCTCAGTGTACCCATGTGGAGAACAGTTGGGCAAAGGCTAGAGATGCTGGTGAACGCCTTTCTCCTTTTCGGTCCCCTTTGGGGCGCCAGGACTCCTAACAAAGCTTTTTTAAGGAGTTGGAAAGAATTCCCAAAGCCATGCTTTGCATGTTTTCCTACTTTGTTTATAAATATCCAACTTGTAAGATGAAACCTGCATGCCCCTAAATCCCATATTTTTTAATGAGAGAGGACCTTTGTAGGATCCTCCCCTCATGATTAATTGAATTGAGTTCCACAGGCTTTAGAGACTATTTCTCTAATGCACAATTCTGTTTCTTTGGGACTTCCATAGTCCTAAAATTGTCTTATTGATAGATAAACCATACATTTCCCCACTAATCCAATCATTGTTATTCAGTGTGTTAATCAACACAGACATCCCACACAATGTTACTATGTTTGGGAATATTTGCTGTTAGGTATCTTTTTCATTAGATTGTTGCTTTTTCATTTTTTAATAACGTTTTCCATATTTTTCCTTCCATGGCTAAATAAATCTGCCAAAAGGAAACTAGTTGGTTATCTTACCTGGGAAAATCCATCTCTGGCCCCTGGTTTAAAGCTGAGCTTATTTCCAGCTGAGCTAACTTAGCCCAGGAGGTTAAATGGTTTAGCCATAATTGAGATTAGAAATTTTAGCACTGCTCTTTTACTCTCTTGACTCTTTGAATGATTAGACCACACAAGTTCATCTGCTTTTCATATAACATATAATGGCCTCTTTCTTGAAAAGAAGGGAAACTTCTGGATGAAACTAAAACAAATGACAATATGCCAGTTCTTCTGCATTTTGCATCCTAAAAGAAGGACAGCAGAATTCAACTACAAGGTTTGTTTTAAATCCTGGCTGGATGGCTTAAGAGCTGCATCTAGAGATGTGCTATCGAGTGGAAAAAAATCTGGCAGTGTTCTGTACCAAAAAGTCCCAGAAAAAGCTGTGGTAGACACTGCGTGACGCTGTGCAAGGCTGCATCCAAGAGAGTGCATAGCGCCTTGCATAAATGGAAGTACATCTTTGGATTTCAGTTTGTTTTTTGGTGAAAAGATTGTGAACTAAATAAAAAAGAGAGAGGTAAGGCTGAACTACATTTTTAATTTGTATATCTCATTTGTAAAGGCAGTGGTGGTGTGGTAGCATGAAGTGGAATAACAATAAATAGGAACCCAGGAATTCCTTCCAGGACAGGAGGAAGAGGAGAAAAAGAGGAAGGGGAGGAAGAAGAGACTTTCTTTGCTGGAAAGTTGGGGATTTTTTCTCATTTAAATTATATGTAATATTCTTGTTACATATACATGGGTCTCCCTTCTTCCCCATTCTTCTTAAAGTATACAGGCATTTTACTTACAATTACAACTGAGCTTGGAATTTTGATCATTAGTCATTGCGGTTAAGTGAGGCACCCACATGACCACCTCACTCAATGATCGTAAACCAAGTTCTCCCATTGCAATCATTAAGCAACAGTGCAGAGGTACCTCAGGGTGAGAGAGGCCCTGGGAAGCCATATGCCCATTGACATGCAGAAATGTGCTGTGGATAGGTAGGCATCTGCTGGCTAGGCCCACCAGAGTGCAGACCCTCTACCTTCTCCACCATGCCTAGTTCTATTGCTTCGTTCCACCCTGCATGCAGGCTCCATTCTCATGATGGTTCGGAAGGCTCCTTCTATAAATCATACGAAGTGGAGAAGGGTCTTCTGAACTATTATGACAATAACATTCACTAGTCTTTTCTCCTCTGGAATGCCATTTTGAAAGGCTCTGTCTGGACTTCAACATTTCAGCACATTGAAGGTCAGAGCCCTTAGCATTTCTCATCCAGAATCCATTTTTTTTCACTAGCATATTTTGACTCTCGGGAAGAGAAAACACTTGCATTCTGAAAGGCTGGAAGAATTCAGAAGTTAGGAGGGAATGTTGCAAACAGCAATCATATGATCGCCGGGCATTTGGCAACTGGTAGCAAATGCGGGAAGATTGACAAGTGCCTGAAGTGCGGTCCTGTGACCAGGGGAAGGGCAGCACAACATTGTTAAACTACGGTCATAAAGTGAGGACTAGTATTCAATTCACTCACAATGGAAGACACCATATACTGTTGAGAGCAAGAAAACACTTATTTAAAAAAAAAAAGGAAAAAAAGGAAACGAGAAAAGAACGAAGCAAAACTATTTCTCTTTTTTTCCTCTGGGTTTTTGAAGGATACTTTGATTCCTTACAAAAGATGCAGAAAACAATGCCATTTTTACAGGAACTAAAGCTTCTCAGAAACTTTGACACAGGATTTGGCCAGCCTTTAGCAAAAGTTCTTTTGTTTGGAGAGGATCACCTCTTTATTCAACTGTGAGGACAACAACAAAAATCACAGTAGTCACTCCCAGACCACTTCCTGAAGTGTTAGAACTATATTTCCCAGGATTCTCAGCCAACATAGCTATTGGTCATGGTGACTAGGAATCTTGAAAGTTATAGTCCTAGGGCACATGGAATTTTCCTGGCTAGAAAATGCTACAGAAGAAAAACAAAACTTAAAGGAGTTTATTTTCAGTGTAGGTCATTCTTCTATTACTATTAAAGAAAATAAAATTAAAAAAAATCCTTTCATAGTTTGTTTTTGTAATTTTGAAGGTGCAACAAAATTTACGGGAGTGTGTCTCTAAAACATTGCACAAATTCTCAAATGCCTAATGTTTTTTTTTTTTTGAAAAAAAGTCATAAAATAGCTAAAAGATGGGATTAGGTAGCCTTTTATAAAAAAAAAATTAAAAGCATTTATACCCTATTTTATTTGACTTTTACAACCATAATATTTTTCTTATGGATGGCTAAACCAATAAGATAGCAGTCTGGAAGCCTCTGTCCCAGCGCCTTTCCCCTGCTCTGGGGTAAAAGCTGGATAGTTTATGCTTCTACCTTCTATCTTCCTAATCAAAACAGCTCTACTCTAAGAATTTGTTCTGGCTCCACCTTCAATATTATTATCCTATCCCAGTGGTGGTGAACCTATGGCACGCATGCCACAGATGGCACGCAGAGTCCCCTCTGTGGGCACATGGGCTGTCGCCCCAGCTCAGCTCCACCATGCATGCGCGCGCACCTCCCACTGGCCAGCTGGCCTTCTGGTCTCTGCCGCACATGCGTGAGGGCAGGGCGCATGCATGGGGATGAATGTATGGGGCATGGGTGCATGAGCAGGGGACAGTGGGCACATGTGTGGGGTCCACACCTTGCATTTTGGGTATGCGTGCATGCAATTTGGGCACTGGGTGCCCAAAAGGTTCGCCATCACTGCCCTATCCCGCGGTTTGCTATATGAATAATATAACAAATGCTTCACTTTTCTTGGCAATTCCATCTCCACCATCTCTGGTGGAGACTGTAAAGGAATGTGTGAATGAACTTGGGGGATGAGGGAAAGAGATGCTCAGAGAACAATCAGACAAGGGAGGAAAGAGCCCACTGTCCCTTAATGGGTAAGAGAAAGAAACTTGGGAAGAACGTGCCCTAATATCAGGTTGGTAAATGGGGCAGCAGGAAGTCTGTACCTTCAGACTTGCAAGATTTTGTTAATATGCTCTTATAATAAAATAGAATAAGCTCATCTGGTCATGTTTCTTGTCTGATTTACCTAAGTGGACTGACAAGAGAGATGTTAATCATCTGCTTTCACAACTTCGCTTCACCGATTCTGATTATATTTTTAGAATGTCAAGGTTTTATACCCTGGCAGTGTCAGATGCTGGGGTGATGTGACTCTGAACATGGTTGGAGAGTCATATTTTACCCCAGAGAATATGAATTGAGGTCTGAGTCTTTGTACAAGCCGTCTACAAGTTCCCACTGAATGTGAATAGTACTAAAAGTTTTCAGTTAATTAAAAGCTGCAAGACTGTATAGTCAGGTGATTATGATAAAAATAGGAAGGATAGGGTCTGTAAAGTAAAAATTAAAATAAATAAATAAAAAGAATGTGGCCATTTACTAACAAACCCTGAACCCTGATCTATATATACTTTTTAAGGTCTAATTTTAGAAGTCATTGTTCTGAAAATCTGTCATTTTTCATTAATGAAAAGCTGATAAGCAGATGGATTACGAATGTAAAAATCCTTACTTTCTCCTGTTCCCCAGTTTATTTTTAAATATCATCATCATCATCATCATCATCATCATCATCATCATCATCATCATCATCTCATCCTATGGTTTATTATATGACTAGCAAAATAGGTTGGATTGGTGTGGAAAAGGCCAGGCCAATATGAGTGGTTCAGATGCAATTGGGTGATTGACTATGTGCCATCGAGTCAGTGTTAAGTCTTATGACCACAAAGATAGATTTTCTCTCTGATCAAGTACAATACCAAGTCATCCATCTAAAATTTAGATATACTGATAAAGAAGAACATTTGTAGCTCAGGGTTGAAATGCGGAGTCCTTGGTGCTCTCTGAGCTTTGTTCTGTCCTGGCAGATATTTCATTACCCAAACTAGGTAATATCTTCTAGTTTGAGTAATGAAATAACTGTAAGAAAACAACCAAGC
The DNA here is from genome assembly GCF_049901735.1 of Notechis scutatus. Taxonomy (NCBI): domain Eukaryota; kingdom Metazoa; phylum Chordata; class Lepidosauria; order Squamata; family Elapidae; genus Notechis; species Notechis scutatus. Next base: position 180,308,153 of record NC_142009.1, read on the forward strand.
TCAGAGAGCACCAAGGACTCCTCAAAATTTAAATTTATTGGTTTCCTTTTTTCTACTTCATGTCAGAATTTCTTCCCTTCCTTTTTGTTTTTTGTTATTTTGCACTGTCTGAACAATCCAAACAATTTTTTGGGTGTACTGTAAAAATTAGAGATTAATCCTAACACATTCCAGAAGGTATCTCATGCCCTAGGCAAGTTGCATTAAGTTATTTTGAAAACGCTTTATTTCATTATCATCTATAGTTGGACAGACTAGATAAGTGATTATAACAATGTTCTTAAATTAATCTTATAACAGTTAATTGGCTGGCATTTGTAGAAAGACATCTAGGGAGGAGGAGGAATAAAAGAGTAAAAAAAGTTATGATGGCAGCCACAATGGTTGATCAATACTCTACACAGGGTTTCAATTAGCAATTGCCACCACCATCCTGACTTTTTTTTAAATTCTCTCCTGAAGATATCCAGTTAAATCTCTAAATGCAGATCAGCTTGTTTTTGCACCAATGGATTGGGTTGTATAAGAAAAGAGTCATTGATGCCCTAGTCACTTTGTGATGGGACTCTGTGTAGAATGTGCTCTGCACAGGGCTTTGAAGACTATCTAGAACAAGGGTCTGCAACCTGCAGCTCTGGAGCCACATGTGGCTCTTTTGTCCCTCTGCTGCAGCTCCCTGTCGGCTGATCCCACCATTGGCTGGCCCCTCCCCATCACTCCTTGCCTGGCCTGAAAAAATAAGGGTGATTCAGGGGATGGAGACTCTGCTGCATATTCCAGAGCATGAGGTGACTGGGTGGGAGTGAGTGACGTCAAGTTGGCCACGACTACCCAGTCACACCAGTTTAAATTATTGGCTCCTGGTGTTTTCTTTTCTGTGGGAAACAGATCCAAATGGCTCTTTGAGTGTTTAAGGTTTCAGACTCCTGATCTAGAAGCTCTATTGGTCCAGAATACAGTAGCATAGGCAGTGATGGGCATGCCACAGTATGCCTATGTTACACCACTGTTCTTTGAGCTGCACTGACTGCCAGTGAGCTTCTGAGTGAAATTCACCATAGTTATCATCCACAGAGCCAGGATATTTGAGGAGCTGCCCTACATTCCATAATTCCATAATATTGGACAGAGTTGATGCACTTTGGATCCCAGTAATTAAACACTGCCATCTATCAGGAACCAGGAAACATGCCTTCTCTGTCCTAGCCCTTCAACTAACTAACTAACTAACTAACTAACTAACTAACTAACTAACTATTTCTGAACCCACTAGTACTCTCACTATGAAAAAGTGAGAGAATATTTAAAGAAGAGCAGAGGCACATATGTTCCCAAAACATGAATATTGTTTTCATAACCATCCAACAAGATGGTTAAAAATGTACGATAGTAAAGGCCTCATCACTGCACAGTAATTTTAATCTTGATTTCCTCAGTTCTAGCCCACTCCCTTTTTCTTTAGTTCTAGAACTAAAAGCAAAACCTTCCTTTATGTTAAAAATGTTGAAGAAGCTAAAACAAAACCTTTTCATAATAATTCATGTTTATGTTTTCTCTGCTCTTTTAGTTTGTATCTAAATGCTTAATTATGTCTGCCCTTGATCAGATGAGTTACATTGCATTCCAAAATATTTTAATTCTTTCATATTTCAGTTGAATGTTTTTGTTGTAATTAAACATTTGGCTTAGCTAGTAAATCCAGGAAAAGGGGGATAAAGTTGGCAGATGAAAAACATATCCAATTCATCTTTTAAAGAAATTCATGGCTTATTTTACAACAATTAAAAATAGAGGGACATTTCATTTAAAATATTTCATTTGCTGTGTTTTGATATAGATAAGAGATGATATTGTTTGGTTAAACATTTATTAAAGTATCAGGTGTTGCAATCCACATGTTATAATCTTAATTATATCTTGAGGCACTTCAAATAAAAGTATATTGTATTTTACTAAGGGCTTTAGATGATATAGATAATTAAGGCATTTTAATTATACAGCAATTTATATTTAATGTTTACAATTGTTCTGAGGAAATAATGTTAGTTTGCAATATTATAATTAGACAAAATGTATTTTGATTGCATTTCTTATCATATTATTTTTTCTTGTTTGTTTTTCTTTTAAATGTCTTCCTTCCATTAATGTAAAGGTCTATAAAAAGAGTTCTGATTATCTTCATAATTTTTGCTGAAAATAACTGAAAGAAGCAAATTAATTCATAGACTAGAGAGTGAAACCACAACAATGCTTGTTCACCAAGTCATGGTTAAATATGATTTATGTTTTACTCTAGCCTGATATATAAATCAATAGCTCCACACTAAGTTTGACAGAGAATACTTAATGAATCTATAAAAACAGGAAAAGGATGTATCTAAAACAATATTTTAGAGTTTCTTTTGTGCTTCCTTAATTTTTTAAGGAAATTTCTTACAAAGTTTATCTTGCAGTCATGATGTAGTAGCTCTGGGAACCACAATAATGGTTTTACTAACGATTTGACAATGAAAAAAGCATTATTTGGCATTATTTTACACTGTTACATATAGCAAGATATGTACACATACAGACTCAAATCTTAATTACACTTACACAGTTAATTATACAATTTTATGTGATAGTTAAAATAGACCATAGTATAAAGTGCCTTATATGATGTTCAGGGCTAAGATTTTCTATCTAACCTGTGCAGAGAACATTGAACATTCCTTTTTATAATGGGTTATGTGACCCACCACATTGTTTTATCAATCATTGGATGCATTGGAATATCTGCAGGGAATACCATTTGCTTTTAAGCAAGACTGGTAGGACTACCAGATAATGCCCTAGATTATCTGTCGATAAGAAAGACAAAATTGTGGATTGTGGATAAGATTGTGGACAAGAAAGACAAAAAAAAAATTGGTTAGTGGATTTTGCAGTACCTGGACACAGCAGAATAGAAGGGAAAGAATTGGAAAAAAATCACAAAATATAAAGAAACATAGAACTGCAGAAGTTGTACTGCAAGTTGAAGTAGAATGACTCTGGCAAAAGAGAGCAAAGATAGTTCTAATTGCACCTTGGGTGCAACTTCAAAGATTCTGGAGCATCACTTGAACATCATCGGATTGACAAAATCACCACCAGTCAACTGCAAAAGGCAGCTTTACTTGGAACAGCTTACATCCCAGGACATTTATTTATTTATTTATTTATTTGTTTGTTTGTTTGTTTGTTTGTTTGTTTATTCATTCATTCATTCATTTATTTGTCAATCGCTTACAAGATAATAGGTATAAGTATAAACATGAGTAAGAATACAGGAAATAGGTATGAATAAATGGGGACAATAGGACAGGGACAGGAGGCACAATGGTTCACTTATGCACGCCCCTTACAGACCTCTTAGGAATGGGGTGAGGTCAATAGTGGTTAGTTTGAAGTTAAAGGAGTGGGGGTTAGAGAATGTAACAACAGAGTCAGGTACTGCACTCCAGGCATTGACCATTCTGTTGCTGAAGTCGTACTTTCTGCAATCAAGTTTGGAGTGGTTTACATTGAGTTTGTATCTGTTGTGTGCTCTTGTATTGTTGTGGTTGAAGCTGAAGTAGTCATTGACTGGTAGGACATTGTAGCAGATAATTTTGTGTACTACGCTTAAGTCCAACCATAGGCGGTTTTACACAACCAAATATCTGCCTAACCTAGATCCTTGGGAAGGGCTCGATTGTTGGATAAAAATCCAGTCTAAACATCTGGCTGACTGTGTGACCAACTACAATTTTTAATGGAAAAAAGAAGTCAATGTTGAAGTCCTTCATAACTGAGGTTAGAGTGGTTTATGAAAATTTAGAAGATCAAGGATATGGTGTAATGGATAGAGAAAGGACAGCAGTGCTATTCATGATGAATGGATTAAGGCCTTGAAATAACTCATGATGAATGATGATTCATAAATGCAAAGCAAAGAAACTGGACAGATGACTTAACTAATTCTTTTTTGTTCATTTAAAAAATGTTATCCTAAGGAATATTCACAATAGTTAAGACAAATGCAGCATCTCACTAGTAGAAATTTTGAAGGATGATTTCCAGATGTTTGAAAGCTCAATTTGGCAGTAATAAAGAAGTACTGAGGCACATACTAGTTCCATGAAGAAAAAAAAAGTGAAGCCCTGATGGAAGAAGCATGGAAGCTCTGACAGACTGGCATAATTTGCAGAACATGGCAAACTATGGAACATATGAAGAAAATAGGAGCCAACAGTGTAATGTGGCTGCCCAGAAGATGTTAACTCTCAGGACTATAATTCATACTTGATCATAGAGAATTGAACACATACTGTATAATTGCAAGTCTATTTTTATTCATCCCTTTCATCAAAAATGCAGGCTATCCACTTCGTCAAATACTGCCAGTGCCAAGCTATACTTTGATTTAAGGCTAGACTGAATCCTACCCCTTTATGTTCTAGGAAATTCTTTATTTCCCAGGAGCATAGATGTTTGTGTCTCTTTTGTCAACTCCTCCAATCCACCATGATATTTCCTAGAAGCTGCAAGAAGGAGGACAGCCCTTTGAGCATGCAACTGACTCTTCTTTTAAAGTGAAAGAAACAGTCAAACATCACACTCTCTTCCTGCAAAATAAAACATCATAGTATACAGTATAAATTCAAAAGCTATCTCATAAATATTTATTATGGACACCCATTCAGAATTGAGAGTGATAACTCAATTCTTCCTGTGATTCTTTTTCACTTCCTTTCTCTCAAAGATTTTAAATCTCTCAATGCCAAATCCTGCCATACATTTTTCATCTCTCAGTACCACATATCTTCCTTTTATTGAGGTCTATCACACAATGAAATTACTGGGAATCTCCTACTAAATGCATTTTGCTAATGACACTGATGATACTGTGATAGTATACCAAAACTTGGAAATTTTGATTCTTTTAAAAAAAAAAACAAGTTCGTTCCATTATTTCATGGCTTTTTGGAACATATTTTCCTAAGAGAGGGTTTTTAAAATTCTTTTCATTCTTGGAAAGTTGTATATAAGAGTGCTTGTTCCATTGTCTGCCCATTAGCAAGATAATTCTCAACAACCAGAATAGAACAGGACCAAATGGTTATTTGGGGAGAAGCCAAGAAAGATTTAATTTGAAAATAGTTTGGAATCAGCTAGGGAGTATTGTACAGAAGATGGGCTTGAAGAAGAAATGTAAGACTAGTTATATAAACACCAGCTTGGCCCTGAAATGTGATTAGGTGAGAAAGAAAGTCAGGACTACCTCGATTCCCCTGGGTATAATGATGAATCTCTGAGAGGCCTTTAAGATTTCATTATTATATCCTGTAAATAAGATCCATTAGTCCTTCTGGAATTGGTTTCCTGACTTAGCTTACCTCAGAGGGCTGACAGATAGTTTTAGGGAAAAGAATTTAAGATGTCTCCAGGACATTTGTTTGAGAGTGACAATGAGAAAACTTAGAATACAAATAGATTTTGTATTCCTTCTATGGCCAATTTTAGTGGAACACAGTGATCAATAATCAGGTGCTCTATATTTAGTTATCTGACATGTGTTAGAAAATTATCTCATCTGATCAAATTCTGTACTTTTCTGAAACAAACTAATTTTTTTATTAAATAATTTCACTAAAAATGGGAAATGTTATAAAAATGTTAAATCAGTTGAAAACATAGCAATAAAGAATCTTTTTCACTGTAATCTTCTGGAATAAGAATTCCAGGCTATATTCCTTTGGGATAATTGTGATACTTTAAGGGAAACTGTTACTGTACAGATATACCTCAGTTAACCTTGGCAATTAGGATTGGAATTTCTATCACTAAATGTCATGATGGTAAAATATGATGTCACATGATCACAACTCTTATCAACAACAATTCTGGTGCTTTTTAGTTGCCACTTTTAAACAAATCCAGTGCCATCATTAAGTGAAGATGATATGTGGTCATTTCAGTTTTCTCTGCCAACTTCCCCGTTAATTTTGCTCGTAAGAAGCAAATTTTGCAAAGGTTGCAAATGGTGACCATATGAACACAGGACATTGCAGTTGGAAGTTCAAGGACCAGTCATAAGTACCAATGATTCAATGGCACAGCCTATCTGAATATTTGCTGAATGAGTGATTGTTAAGTGAGAACCACCTGTGGTTATTCTTTATGAAGGATGCCTGGTTTTCTAACATATATAAGCGAATCATTCTGAATTCCTGATTCATTTTCCCCAATCATAATTTTATATTACCTGTTTTTATTGTAGCATTTGATTCATAACTATAAATATAGAGAACCTACCAGTTTGTAATCAGAACAAGGACACTTTAATGCATTCTACATAATATATCTGGGCGATATTCATGTAAATGAGTTGTGATTAGTATTCATATTAACTAGACAGTGATGCTGAAGCTCAGATACTTTGGCTATCAAATGAGAAGAGAGAACTCATTGGAAAAGACCTTGATGTTAGGAAAGCCAAAGGATGGCAGAGGATGAGATGGTTAGAAAGTGTCACTGATGCAATGAACATGAATTTAGGCAAACCCCGGGAGACAGTAGAGAAGAGGGGGGCCTTGCATGCCATGATCCATAGGATTGCGAAGAATTGGACATGACTTAGTGACTGAAAAACAAAATTCATATAACTAGGTTGTTGATAAATAAAAGTTAGATTGTGTGAATTTTGTAACATTGGGCACAACCTTTTTGAAATGCGATTTTATCACCAGTGCCAGGCAAAAAACAGGCAAGATCTAAAATGCCTAAAAATAATAAATCTGTGGTCAAGCAAGCTGGCAGTTTCCATGTAACTTTTTTCATCTGATGTTTCTGCTGATGACCCTGTGTTGTTATGGCATGTTTGTGGTTCACAAACTTGTAAAAATGTGTGATTAACAGTTTCAATGCCACCCTTTTCAACACTGTTGGTTTGAAGGCTTTTGTCAAAGTCAAATATTCAGTCATTTTACAGACTTAATGATGGCAGGTGGATCAGAGTTAATGAAAAAAAAATCTTCCTGATATAAAAAAGCTCCAATACCAAAGGAATAAGAGGAATGCTATTATTTCAAATCAGTTTTTTTATCCCTATTAAAATCTGAAGTCAAAAACAGATAACATTTACAAATTAGGAAGAGAAACGGGATGTTTAGTTTAATTATCCACTATCAAAAGTAGTCCCTCGACTTAGAACTGGTTGCTGCAGTCATGCATGGAAGCTTAGAAAAGACTGTAACTACTTTAAATAGTATACTCTGCCCCCATACTGTTGCTAGCACATTTTTGACTAAGTCTTGTTGCATGGACAGCAACAAGATTATTTATTAGTTCCTTTCCACAAAAATAAATTATCCTCTGTGTCCTTCTGCATAACAAGTGGGGAAATTTGCTTTGAAAATGCAATCCTCAGTAGTGTATTTCGGCATTAAAATATTTTATCCATTGCAAAGTATTCATAAAGGTCCCAACATTGAAAAATAATATGATAAATGGTAGCTTTGATGAAAACTTATTGAGAGTGGACACTCTGTCATCATTGCAAAATATTCTTTTGTATTTCAATGTCTGCATCTTTTTTTTTTTTGCTGAACAGTTAACTGTAGCATACTGTCTTTATTTATAATAATAGCAATAGCACTAAGACTTATATACTGCTTCATAGTGCTTTTACAGCCTTCCTTAAGTGGTTTACAAAGTCATCATATTGCTTCCAAGAATCCGGGTCCTCATTTTACCGACCCTGGAAGGATGGAAGGCTGAGTCAACCTTGAGCCGCTCAAATTTGAACTCCTGGCAGTGAGCTGAATTAGCGTGCAATATTGCGTTTGAACTACTGCATCACCATGGCAATAATAATAGGTTTTCATATATTTTGGAGATTATAAATTTTTATTATGTTGGAAATGTGTAACTAAAAGAAAATAAAAATTGATATTTTGGGGAGAAAGATAAATAAACTTAGACATGCTCATGATGCTACTTTGATAGCTAGAAGTGAGGCAGTCTTAAGGAATCTCTTGTTGAAGATGAAACAATAATGCAAAAGAGAAATTGCTAATCAATATAAAAAAAACTAGAATTATTTTAGGAGCCAATGAAAACTTGTGTGAAAATAGGCAAAAAATGGCGTATTTTCCTAGACTGAAAAAAAAGTACAGATCTAGACAGATCTAAACAAAACATCAAAGTGCAAAGACATTACATTGACATCAAATATCAGGACCATAGTTGTCTAAATTGTAACATAGAGCTGGACCATCAGAAACCTCTGGACAAATAAAAACTGCTGCCTTTGAATTGGGGTGGTGGAGAAAATGGTTGGGAATGCTTGGATTGTAAGAGTAAGTCATTCAATTCTAAATGAAGTAAAACCAAATGAAGTAATTTGTTTTGGGTGCATAATGAGAAGACGAGTCATTGGTAGAAAAGCTGGTGTTTAGAAAAAAACAAAGAACACAGGATGACTAGATACTATAACTGATGACACAAAGGTAGGCGGATTACAAGAATTCAAAGAATCAGTTGAGGAAATGATATTCCTTGGATCATACAGAGACCAAGCGGATTGAATAACGGGACACTATTAACAACATGGTTACCTACAATTTGTGTCTGGATTACAAAGAACAAACAATATACTCATTGCTTCTGCCCTACTTTATTATTTTTAAAAAAATATTTATTTATTTTGAATGTATACTTGTGCATAGGTAAATACATTACAGCAGAGTAAAGCTAACTTGATACATATATTTACTTTCTAACATGTAGATGAGCACACTATTTCTAATAATTATGACAGAGAGAAACAATGATAAAGATTGGGAAAATGATAAATTTGATTATAAATCTAAAATGCACAGAAAGCTTCTAGCTGGTCAAAAACTTTTATTCTTAATTTAGTTTTGCTTCTGCTTCAAGTTATCTAGTCGTTTTCTGGTTCCCTATAAAATTAAATCAGATTTTACCAGAAATTTCTCACTAATATAAGAAAACATTGTTTTGTTACAGTCAATCCAAATCATTGCTCTATATTGTCCACCAAGTTAGAAGGAGCAATAACTTCCCTTGATGCAGCAGCATATTATTTTGGGGTTTCTTTTGCTATCTTTTGTTAAAATTGGCACATTTTTCTTTAACGTCCATAGAGCTGTCCTACATTTATTATTTGCAACTGGCAAATTATATTATCTGAATGTTTTCCCTCAAGGCAGTGGAAAAGTATTCCTGTTCCTTGCCTTTGGAAGATCCACATCATGAATAGCTTGTGTATCACTTTCAGACATTATAATTTCTCAAGTAAATCTGTCTTGGACAGAAATGGTGGAATGAGAATGGTGGTTGGATGCAACAATAAATTTTGCTGCATTAATAGTACGGGTATGCAAAATAAAGACAACAATTCATTTTGTGTGTGTGTATGTGTATCTGTGTGTGTCTGTGTCTATGTGTCTGCGTATGGGTACTCTGAGCCAGTTTTTTGACTCTTGGAAACTCCTGGACAAATCCCTGCAGTTTTCTCGACAATGTTTTTCAGAAATGGTTTGCCATTGCCTATTTCTAAGGGATGTATACTATACTTCTGTGTCAGAAGCACAAAAAAGCTTCCACATGAAAGGATCAGCTGGTGGCATCATTGTTGCCCAAGGAATGCCCAGTTGGAGGCTGCTTTCATGTCCCTGTAAAGTTGCCCACCAAAGTGATATCCATCTATCTACTCATGATTACCCTCTTTTAAACTGCTGGGTCAACAGGAGCTGGAACATGTGACAGCTTGTCCTGTCTTCTTAGAGATAAAAAAAGGATGACTGGCCAAAATCACCCAGCAGGTTTTGTATCTAAAATGGGATTCAAACAAATGGTCTCCCATTTGATATCTTTACTATACCACTATTCTCAATTAATTTTTCACTAAGTAATAAAGGTACTAATCAATACATTCTGTTTGACCACTTCCTGATAAGGATCACATGGTAAAAAAACCTAAAAGAATTTTGAGTGGCTTGAGAATGAGGAGACTGGAAATTGCCAGTTTAGCACTCTGTCCAAATAATTGCAGTCTCACCATAATGCAATTTAAAATAATAGACCCAGCCCACCTGCATTATTAAAACATTGAAGCCAAACTCTCAGGTCATTCCAAACTCTTCTAATTGTTCTGCTATTGCTACAGCTCCTTTCTATCTGTCTAGAATAGTTCAGACTACTAGCACCTGGAAAAGTCCAGAGTAGAATATTGAAATCTCCAAAGTATAATTTGGGGGATCCAGTATAATTTGCTGATTGATCCAGATTTTCCATGCTTTGGGCAGTCAATTTGCATCCCGCTTCTGCTCGCCCACAGAAGGCAAACTAGCCATGCGGTGGTCTAATTGCAATGGGTGATGAAGAACTGAGAATCAAGAGGCAGTGAAAATGTGCAGGATCTTGCATATTAAAAGGGCCAGGTAGTTCCCATCAGCTAATTCAGAATTCTGAGATTTAGGAATGCTGGCTGCTTCTCCAAATTCAGAAAGAAAGTGATGCATAATTTATTATTGTTCCTGGGAATCAATGAAAATGATAGACATTTTTGTGCGATGAAGGGATATGCCTCAGACATGAACAGACATCAGTTGAACACAAGGAGACCAACAATTTGAAAAAACAAGGCAGGGGACTATTACCTAGGACTCCTCCTGGGAGTAGGAGTTATGGATATGGATGCGCTCTCATGGCAGAGACCTGGCTAAAAGGGCTTTGATGATGGTACACACTTAGAGAGGGAGGTTTAATCTATATGGATGTACAAGACAGGAAGATAGTAAGAGGAGGTGTCACTACAGGGAGTCTCATACAAAAGATACATTAATAGAAACCTCATGTTCTCAGGCTAACATATGGAAATGAGAAGTACTGGTGTTTGCTTTCTCAACATCAGTGGAAGAATGTAAGAACAGAGGAATTTACCAGTCAGAGGATATGGTGATTATCATCTGAACAGAATACTTTGACAGCATCATTGCCAAAACTGAAACGGATTGTAGATTGACATCTGTTGGGTCCTTGGTGCTCCCTGAGCTTAATTGTTTGTTTGTTTTTCCAGACATTTCATTACCAAATTAGGTAACATCATCAGTGTTAGCAGGGAGTGGGGTTTGCTCTCAATTTATATACTAACAGCTTGCACTGTCGGAGTTGGTGAGAGTGAAGTTGGTGGTTTCTTGATTAGACTGTTGCTTGCTGTTAACCTGTTTATCTGAGTTGGTTAACATCTTGATAGGAATTTTTTTAAAACTCAGCTTTATTGTTAGCTAGTTTTGAAGTGAGAGCCAAGCAGCTTCAGGATGTTGCACCGAACTCACTTTTGTGAGTTTAGCTTCTGTGAAGAGGCCCTGGTGAGTTTGTGTGTGTGTGTGGGTATCATTAAATGCTAGATAAGGCAGGCCAGGGAGAGAAAGAAAGGACAAACTGAAACTAGAAGAATGGATGATGACGTGCACTATAAAAACCCTGAAGAATTGGGTTAGATAATCCATTCACAGAAAGGGAAAGATATTGCATGGTATCAATGAAAAAAGGAATGGAAATGTCATGGAACGGAGAGAATTTAATTGAATAATTTGAATTTGATAAACTGAATTATAATAATGAATTGTTATCTATTATATTATCTGAGCAAAGTTATAGGCTGAAGCCGCTGAGGCCATGATGAAAAATGTTAGGCAAGTGTTACACAAATTAATGTGTACATGTATCTCAATTATCTGAAAGCCATAATAATAATAATTGTCGGCACACAATTCCCGTCCACAATACCACATAAGATGGATTGCCCTTCTTGGTGTCCCTTAAGAATTTTGGAGGAAATTCTTACCCGCTTCCCTCCCCCCTCAGTTCTAGCAATTTCTCTTCAATTTGACTCCATCCTTCCTGTGTTAAATTAAGGGAAATGAAGAACTCGCAGCATTATCTGGATTATCTTTTCTGTGTTAAGGATTACCTCCAAGGAAGCAAACAAACCTTTCATTTTAAGGAAGTTTGTCAACTTTGTTATGTGTAGCTATGATCTGGAGGGATAGTGATCTGTTTTTACTTGTCCAGAATAATCCTGGTGGGACTTCAAAAGCGTTTTTGCTCTAGTAATTTTTTTTAGAATTCCTCCCCCCCACCTAGTTATTCTTGTTCTTATTAATGATGACTGTCATAAAAGCAACTGCAACAATGTCCCCAGCCCCCAAGTTTAGGGAACATGCACGCCCCCTACCGACCTCTTAGGAAAGGGGTGTGGTCAATAGTAGACAATCTAAGGTTAAAGTTTTTGGGGTTTGGGGAAAAAACCACAGTCAGGTAGAGTATTCCAGACATTGACCACTCTGTTGCTGAAGTCGTATTTCCTGCAATCAAGTTTGGTGCGATTAACCTTGAATCTGTATCTATTGTTTGCTCTTGTGTTGTTATGGTTGAAGCTGAAGTATTCATTGACAGGTAGGACATTGCAATGTATGATTTTATATACTATCCTTAGATCGGACCAAAGGCGGCGTAGTTCTAGGTTTTCTAGGTCTAGAATTTCGAGTCTGGTGGCATAAGGTGTTCTGCAACAAGTAGAGGAGTGGAGAACTCTTCTTGTGAAATATTTCTGGACTTTCTCAACTGTGTTAATATCAGATACGTAATGTGGGTTCCAGACTGATGAGCTGTATTCAAGTATTGGCCTAGCAAATGTTTTGTATGCTCTAGTTATTAGTGTAGTATTACCAGAGAAAAAGCTACGTAAGATCAGGTTAACAACTCTTAATGCCTTTTGGCTATGTAGTTTACAGTGGGCTCTAGCACTTACCGTGTTTCTCCAACAATACGCCCCCTCCCAATAGGAAGACCCAGCATGTTTTCTAGGCATAAAATGAAATTAAGCCCCTCCCCCAAATTTAGGCCTAGTTTAAAACATGCGAAATTGGGGGGGGAAGGCGGGGGAACTTGCCATTAGGAGTGACCCACAGGCAGTTACGCCTCACCATTAGCTGCTCCTAACAGCCAATCATGGTGGAGCATGGAGGGCTTCCTTTCCCCTCCCTTACCTGGGTCAGCAGGCGGGCGGCGTTGGCATGGATGTTCGGCAGTGTTTCAGCCGATTCTCAGGCCTCCGTAGATTCCACGGTTCCCACCGGGGCTGGCACCTCTCTCGCCAGTGCCATCTCCAACAACAGCGTCTGAGTCGCTCCTGCTTTCCCCCCGTCCCCATAACAACAGGGGAAAAAAAGATTTTGAGGTACCTGGGAGTGCCGCGCGCTGCATTTTGGTTTAATCCCAAGCGGCTGGGTGGGTGTGAGAAGAGCCGAGCGAGCGTCTCTGCTGCTGCTACCTTTGGTGCTCCAGCCTCGGGCTCTGCAAGTTTGCAAAAGTCCCAGTGCGCAGCCCGTTCCTGCATTCCAAGCACCCAGGCCGAGCTGCAGCTGTCCCTTTCTCACCAGCGCCATCTCCAACAACAGCGGCAGCAGCGGCGGGAACTGTGGAAGCATTTCAGCTGCTTCTTGGGTGGGGGAGCCACCTCCGTAACTTCCACGGAGCAGCAGCAGAGACGCTCGCTCAGCTCTTCTCACGCCCACCCAGCTGCTCGGGATTAAACCAAAACACAGCGCGGCACTCCCAGGTACCTCAAAATCTTTTTTTCCTGTTGTTACGGGGATGGGGGAAAAGAGGGAGTGACTCAGATGCTGTTATTGGAGGCGGCGCTGGTGCGCGCGCGGGGGGGAAGAAATTAATTCACCCCCAAAAAGATGTCCTAGCCGTTTTTTCGGGGCTGAAAAGAAAATAAGGCCCAGCCTTATTTTGTGAGAAACACGGTAGGTCATTTGAGATGAGTACTCCAAGATCCTTGACAGAGTTTGGATCATCAACAAGGTCTTGACTATTCAGCCTGTATTTTATTTTCTGGTTTTTTTTGCCAATATGTAGGACAGAGCATTTATTTGTTGAGATTTGAAGTTGCCATTTGTTTGACCATTCTGATACATAGTCAAGGTCTTTTTGAAGGGTAGCAGTATTGTCTGTGGTGTTGAATAGCTTTACATCATCAGCGAAGAGAATGCAATTGTTCTTGATATGATCACAGAGGTCATTTATGTAGAGTATGAAAAGAATTGGTCCTAGAACACTGCCTTGGGGGACACCACTGTTGACAGGTACAGAATTTGATAGGACGCTCCCAGTTTTGACCATTTGTTGTCTGTTTGACAGGAATGCTTCTATCCAGTAATGCAGGTGTCCAGAGATACTGTAAGATTTTAGTTTTAGGAGTAGTTTATCGTGTACCACTGAATCAAAGGCTTTACAGAAGTCTACGTAGATTGCGTCTATTGTTTTGCCCTGATCGAGTTGTGTAGTCCATATGTTTTTGCAGTGTAAGAGTTGCAGATTGCATGATAGTTTTTTCCTAAAACCAAATTGTTTATTAGAGAGTAGGTTGTTTGTTTCTAAATGGAGGATGATGGATTGGTTAATAATTGTGATTATATAATAAATGTTTATTTATTGATTATATTTATTTATATTTTATATTATTTATTATTATATAAGAAATGTTGATCAAATAATCTCATATTTCTTTTCCAAACTGATTCAATTGTTATGTGTGATCTGGCCTATTCTGTCCTGATTGTAATACAATTTTATCAAGTTTGCATCTATAGGAGTTATAGGTAAATTGGAAGACACACTTATTTCAAAACATTGAAAAATGCAGATTTCCATGTGGTTTGCAGTTAAAAAAAATGAGAATAGATATGTTAAGGAAATCCACATTCAAAATTGTATACATTAAAGAAAAAATGCATTCAAAAATGCATTGCTTACTGGAAAAGCATGCAAGTTTTTGTGCAGGTTTTTATTCACAACTTGATGTAAAAATAATGCCAAACCAAACAAATGCTTGAGAAAATGAATACTGAAGAAAATCAGATATGATAGTTTTGTTCCAGAATTGATAGAACAATCCAGCTGCAGTTACTTTTCCACAAATGAATCCAGAACAAAAGTGTTTCATATTTGTTTTAGACATGCACTACTCCACCCTGTAGAGAGTGCCACATGGGAATTGTGTTATGTGATGTAATTTCTTGAGGCTAGAAGATTATGGTTGAATGACACAACCATATGGGGCATCTCAAGTAATTTGCTCCAGAACAACTGACTATGATCCATGTTTGGCCTAAATAAAAGAAATAGGAAAGGCTGGAAACAATAACCCGATATGGTAACTTACCTCTTACAGGCAATGTAATAGAGTTGCACAGTATGTCAGAAAAAGTATTGCAGAGCCTGCCGAACTACAAATGACTACAGTCAAAATAGTCATTGCACCTAATCTTACAGGTAGAAATCAGCATCTGATACAAAAGGTGTTGAAAAAAGGTCACAAAATTACATCATGAGGTTGCAACACAAACCCTGAGCTTTGTTACTTGAATTCCGATGTCACAGGCAAGCCTGTAAGTGACATGCTTTGTGTTATGACATTGCATTGCACATTTCCTTTCCTCCAAGGGTACCTGTGCAGACTATGCACTCTGAAACATCTTTCTGGAACTGAATCTGGTATTTGAATTTAGTTTGCATGGGCTTCAAAAATAGTTTCATCTGTGTTCTTTCCCTCTGCATCCTAATTCGAAAATCAGCAATATTCAGCTCTTGAAACTGCTCATTTTTAAATATATGTTTGGTGAAGAATTGTTCAGATTAGGTACCTTGGTAATGTGTGAACAGACATTATGTCCCATTTTCTTTTCTTGTTTTAAAGCTAGTAAACAAGGACAGACAGACAGACAGACAGACAGACAGAGACACACACACGATAGATAGATAGATAGATAGATAGATAGATAGATAGATAGATAGATAGATAGATAGATACATTGATTATTGGAGCAGGATCTAACATTAAAGAATTTTTTATATACAACTCTTTTTCAAACTAGGCATGAAATGGCTTTGTAAAATTTTCAATACCATTTAAAATTGTACAGATTTATATTCCTATGAACATTCACTATACTCCTGATATAATTGAAAGGTAAGATACATATATATTCATATTCAGCATACATATTCAAAACTAAGCAGCACTTTTTCATGAGGCTGTTGATAAAAATAGGATCACCAACATCTGATGATGGATATGACACACAAAAAAGAAGTAGCAGATACATACCAGAACTTATGAACTACAATTTCCAGAAGCCCTCACTAGTGGTCAGGCTTTTGGAAGTTGTGTTTATAAATCTAGATCCTTTAGAATCTAGATTTATAAATCTAGATTCTCTAATCATGTATTACAACAGAAACGGGAATTAGGAAAAAGTGTTGCTTGTGGTGAAGGATGGTTGGTATGCATAGAATAAACACTTCCGATCTTCAAAAAGGCTAACGTGTGGGAGCATCTTTTGTCATATTGAGATGTGGTGGTGCAGTAATTAGAATGCAGTATTGCAGGCTAACTCTGCCCTCAGCCAGGAGTTCTATCCTGACTGGCTCAAGGTTGCCTCAGCCTTCCACCCTTCTGAGGTCGGTAAAATGAGAATGCACAGATTGTTGGGGACAATATGCTGACATTTGTAAACAGCTCAGAGAGTGCTGTAAAGCACTATGAAGTGGTATATAAATCTAAATGCTAATTCTATTGCTATCATGTTATCATGCTTTTAAAATTTATTGCATAGCACAGTTGGTGATGTATATCAACCAAAGTGAGCATAGCAATAGTTAGCAGGCTTAAAAGTCATGTATTGTAGACTGCACAAAAAGTATTTTGATGTTTTACTTAGTTATTTAGTTCCTCATTGTGTGTGATAATAGAGAGATAGTAAGCTATGACCACTGCTGATTTTTTTTTCTATGTCTACTTCATAAATATGCAGCTACACATATTATAGTATTCATAACAATGAGTATTGTCAGAGAGAGTAAGAACGGAGTTGTTAAAAATGTGAAATATATTTTTATATATTTAAATAATATAAACATATAAGTATTATACATTTATATAAATATAAACAAATAAATAATGAAAGATAGGAACTGTACTGTCAGCTCTGGGGAATCCAAGTGTAAATTATTGTTCTTTACACGGTACAGATTTCAATAAAGAAATGGTGCAGGTTGTGTATTTGTAAGTGTGTGTAAAAGTGAAGACCCAAGGGGGAAAAACATAACCATATGCTCTATGTGTCCTTATCCAATCCCTGTAGATGATTATTACTTAATATTTCTTTCCTTGGACATCACTTTGGCCTCCTCCCTTCTCCCCCAAATCACTGACTATAATTGCTGGTTTTGGAAAGCTAATTTCCCTCCTCCCCTAGTACTGCTGTTGCAGCTAAATTCTCTTTCTCTTGCTAGAACTTGGAGCATCTGGATTTTGCACTGTAACGGTACTACAGGATTGTTCTTTTCAGCACTCTTTGGTTCCTTTGCTCTTTGCCACTTTCTTTTAGGTTCTTTGTCAGCTGGTGCTCCATTCAAAATCCAAGAAAGAAATACTTAGACTCCATTAATCAGAGAAAAAATATCTTTTACTGGAAATCAAGTGGTAGCAACAAAAGAATTCTGAATCTGAGAAAATGGGCGCATAAATCACATATACAAAGTAATGGCAATGTTCCCACCCCCAATAGTTCAAATGGTTCTTCTAACTAAAAGTTGTGAATATCATCATGTGGACATCTCCAGGTGGTGATGAGGCTTCTGTCTGTTGACCTTGGCATAGTTTGATAAAGGTTTGCAGCTGCGCATAGCATAGAAGAGAAAGCTAAGCAAGGAATAGAAACCTAAGCAAGAATGTACTCCCCCCTCAAGTTTATACAGTTCTGGTTTGTAACACCTCCATCTCACTTCCCATAGTTTCCCCCCTCCTCCCCCCCCCGTTACTTATGACAGCCGAAAGATGCAAAGCAAAGGGAGAAAATCTTGAAGGCTGACATTCTTCCTCAGTCTCTGCAAACATCACTTGGTTCCTTTTTACTCCTAATGCATGGATTGTCTAGGCTCCCCACCTTTCTGGTTACCTCTCCTTGGTTCACTTCTGGTCCCATAACTTCTTTCACTGGCAGCATCCCTTGCAGAATCTGAAAGAAATGCCCCTCCCAGCTTCCTATGTGTTCTTATCTCTCAGAAGTTTCCATTCCAGCTTACAGGTCTCCTAGAGAATTTAGACTCCATCTTCCATCCACACACATGGCTGGGCTTTGCACTCAGCAGGAAGACTTCCCAGGGAAAATAAATCTTTCCTCTTGATATGGTCAATATTGAAAAGAAGAGCCATGTTCTCAAGCATGGCAGCTCTCCCTGTTTATAGAAAATCTAGGACATGTATAGAGGTTGGCTCAAATTACAGAATTGTGAAATCTACATCTCATTTCAAAAAAAGCACTTTAACTGTACTATTTGTTAATCTATAGTTTGTAGTTATACTAAATCAGGATGTTATATCAGTTTAAAACATACATTTAAACTGCTATTAAAATGCTATGAATGTTGGTGCTTAACTGACACAATGGGTAAGATGAGATATGCTTGGTAACAGTTAAAAGGGCAACCCATGTTCTCTCAATATATTTATCTATATAACTACTATATTTCCCCCAAAATAAGACTGGATCTTATATTAATGTTTGCTTTACAAGACACATTAGGGCTTATTTTCTGGTTAGAACTTAATTTTGGGGAAATACAGTACTAAATGCATCCGTCTGGCTGACAATCTTAACTGGGGCTTATTTTTGGGGTAGGGCATATATTTTGAGCATCCTGAAAAATCATGCTAGGGCTTATATTATTCGGTTGGGTCTTATTTTAGAGAAAACACAGTAGGAGTAAAATTATGACATTGTGGTTATTTCGTGAGTGAAATATGAGATACTAACCTTGCTGTTTTCTCAGTCTTAATCAAGCTGTAGTAAATGCAGAAGACTTTGAAATTGGTAGATTAAATGGTGATGTTTCTCAAATGGCTTCAAACGTTACTCCCACTTACATTTTTTGTGTGTGACTGTACTCAGTTGTTCATATAAGGTCCCAATTATATAAGCAAGAACCAGAGCTCAAGAGTTCCTTGCTTGTTCTCCTTAATACTTCTGTTTCAAGATGCTGGAGAGACACAACATTTACTGTGGTTTGCCTCAATTTTTGTCCTTTGGAGATTATGAAATATTTCCATAGTGAATCTACCTCATTATGATATTTTAAAACAAAACTGCAGGTTTCTTGAAAAGATAGGAAGAATCTATTGGTTTTATGAATAGTTAGAGTTTTGGTATCATCTTATTCAACCAGGCAAAACCTGTGGATAAAGGCAATATTCCGTACTTTTAGTTTGAATATCATAAGCCAGCCAGAATCACCAAACTCTGTAAAGCCTAAACCCCAAGTTCACATTTCAGTCTGAGTAATTAGCCATTTGAAGAAACAACTCAGGTTGTTGTGGTCACTGCCTCAATTTGCCTACTATAAAATCTAATCTCCAACATGTTTTTTTTTTTCATTTTTAAGGGCTTCTTCCCATTGTGCTTGCACAATTATTTAGATCCTCTCTTTTAATTTTTCCCTCCATCCAAAAGAATATCGAGGTTCAAGGGTTGGCCTTTGTCTCCCTCTATTCATTAGCATTATAAGACTGCAGAGGAAAGAAATCCAGAAAAAAACCCCTCCAATGTATCCATATGGAAGAGACAATTGTGGCTTGGAACATTGGTGACTGTTCCATTCTCTGCCTTGCCCCTCTTCCATCCTAGTTTCATGACACAAAGAAGAGCTGGTATGAAGGGGTTGAAAATAATTACCAAAGCCAAATCCTGCAGGTTTTCCTTAGGTTATGTCTTTTGAGCGTATATCTTGTTTTTCTTTGCCTGACACCAACCAGAAATTAGAGCTGGTCTCAGACCTTAACCAAAGAGTATGAGGAAGGAAAAGGATATTCATGGAATAGAGTTTCTCTCTCTACCAACCTTGCTGGTCAGTGGTGGAATTCAATTTTTTTTTACTACCGGTTCTGTGGGTGTGGCTTGGTGGGCGTGGCAAGGGAAGGATACTGTAAAATCTCCAGTCAGAGATGGTATTTGCTGGTTCTCCGAACTACTCAAAATTTCTACTACCGGTTCTCCAGAACTGGTCAGATCCTGCTGAATACCACCTCTGTTGCTGGTGCTTTGAAGAAGCCTGAAGGCTGGGTCTTCACCAGGCCTTTGCTGAGGATGACTAAAGCCTCTTTTTTTTTTTAACCTAGGTTATTTTCTTTTGTTGCTGATTTTTTTATTCTGCCACCTCTACCCTTTTTTGTTTTTGCTGCTGTTTTCATGTTTTAAATCATTTGTGAATTGCTCAGAGATGCTGGGAGTTGGACAGTATATAAATGCCATAAATAATGACTTTAGCCTTTATCTTTTTTTTTTGTTCGGTTGTCCTGGATGGAAAAGAAGGGAGACATCTCATCTATTGTAGTTCCACCATATCCTGCCTGACAGGTGGTTTTTCCTGTTCAATTTCCTGCTCTTTAAAACCATTTTTGCTGTTGAAACTTTGCAACATCACTGAAGACCGAAAAGGACAACAAAGATGAAAGTATATCTGTAGCTAAGGAGGGGGAAAAATGTATAGCGTTTATTTTGAATATGGGTAAGCCTCAGTCACCAGGTGCTTCCAAAACCTCCCAATGAAAACCAGTAATGCAATTTTTTTCTGGTAAATTTTCAGGCATAGACAGAAGAACCCCTGGAGGGTCCAGGCAATAATACATGATCTGCCTTTCAAGAGTGTGTTCCTTTAGGTTTCAACCCTCCCATTCTGTCAGAGCATTTCAGCAGTGCAGTTTTGATTAAGAAGGTTAAGGAGTTTGACCTGCTACATAACTTTACAGTATTCCTTTTAAGAACTACAAAGAGAGTAGGAAGGAAAGGATCAAAAATAGGTTGGCTTGAGGGATAGGATAAATATAATGGCCCAAAGCTACGGTACTGGATAAATATCATGGGTGAGCAGGAATCTAAAGCTGGGTTTCCCTTGTGTCGGTCTCAAATTTTAATCACCACACTATGTGGTCTTCCTATAGCACACAGCTTTTCAGTGTACCTGTCTATGTACTGGCTTTATCGCTGGAGACTATCTGAAAGCAGAAAACGATCTTTCCATATGCATGCATGAAAGTTACTTCTAGCTGCAGAATGGAGGCAATTCCTGATTTCTATGGCTTTCCCCCTCCAGCTGTGCCTCTCTTCCACATTCCTGTGGAATAACACCAATCTATAACTGGAGAGAACATCCAGCAGGAGGGGGCTGGGAAGTTCCCTGACTTCCTTCTGTTTCTCTGGATTCAAGCCAATCGTGAGCTCTGTTTAAACAGGATTGAGGATATTTGCTATTGCAGGTGGATGGGATTTTTTTTTTATCAAGGTGTTAAATTGATCTCACAGAAGTCATGACATTTTCTGATCTCGTGGCCCAAGTATGTTTCATTCCAATGATGCCTGAGAAAACAACCAGAACAAAATATGACAAAATAGCTCAGTTCAAGCCACTCTGTGTGTCATTTGGGAAGGAATAATACAATAAGTGTAATGATGAGACCATACAGATGGATCAAGTTGTGTCATCTGCTGATGTTATAAAATATGTAATTGTCAGTGTTAGATCAATGGGTGTCAACTTAGTTTAGAAAAAGTAGTGAGGATACTAAAGATGATTCCTACTGAGATGACCCAAATATATTTTGGAAATGGTCAAACTCTCACAAGTTTACCCAATCATATTAACTACAATGATTCTCATAAATGTTTGGCATTATTATCCCCAAACCCACACAATATTATTAGTAAGATTTCCTTAGAGGTAAACACTATTAGATGTAATTGTATACAAAACCAGAAGTTTTGCTGTCCTTGGCACCCCATATTATTGGGATACTGATCCAAATTTAGCTGAGAATTAATTATGCTGGCACAGAAGTATAGTCTGCAGGTAATCCAGACCAACACTGTTCCATGTGCTGTACCATCCTAAGGATTTTGGCAGATGATTGATTTAGCATATCTTTTTGTGCCTTCAAATCAGTGTTGATTCCTTTCAATTGCCTAGAAAAGAGCCCATAATTTTTCGTGGTAAGATTTTAGAAGTGGTTTGGCTTCTTCTTAGGGCTGAGGGAGAGACTGGCTGAAGGTCATCCAGATAGCTTTATGCCTGTGGTAGTCTAGAACTAAGTCTACCAGTTTCTAGTTTGGTGCTTCAACCAACTATCCTAAATTGGCTCTCATCTCTGTGGAATATCTGAGGTGTTTTCCTAGTGATGCTAGCCTTTCTATTAAGCAAGAAATGCCTCACAGGCACCCCATGAAGCCTTCCAGTTATTAGTTTCTATGTTAATCTTATATTGAACCTTTAAATAATCCCATTGTATTTATTCATTCATCTATACACTCTTGTGTCTGTTTGTAAGCTTCAACTGGGTGACATGGTGCATTATAGGGCAACAGTTTTTGAATCATTGTACCTCAAATAAGCTAACTTGCAGAACCTGTTCAAAATCTGCAACCCATGATTCCTATTGGGAAAGTTGTGACTATTTCAGTGCTTCCATAATCCTACTGGTACTTTGGTGCTTGTGCTGCAGCCAGCTACAGTCATATGATTGTAATTTCTAACACTCTCCTACAGCTTCCCACAAGGTAGTGGGGAAGACAGCAGGAGAGCTTGCAAGTTGCTAAGTTTCCCCTCAGGTATGCAAACTCCACAGCCCCTCTGCACTTGTGCCTCACCAGCCACTTCCACTCCTCCATGCTCTCTTTCTGACCCATATCACACCCCTGTGTACCTTTTCTGATGTGTCTGTGGCCCCTCTCATAAAGGAAAACCCAACAGGAAGTTTAAACTTGAGAAGGAAGGAAGGAAGATCTGTAATGCTCATTCCCAGCTTCCCACAAGTATACACAATGGAAAAGTTATAGGAAGTTGGAAGTCACTCCCACTCTCACATTTTGTTTTCCTGCCTATGGTCATTCCGTTTCTCTGTTGGGATGAGGAAATATCTCTGAAACAATGATCCAATGGCCATGGGTTGTTTAGTTAGATTTAAACTTCACCTTTCTTCTGGGATTTTAAGCTTGCATACACAGCAATCTGTTTTCCAGTTGCCCCAAGGAAACAGCAGCAGGGGTGGGATTCGCTAGAACCAGTTGTTAACATTCTAAGCAGTTCGGAGAACCGGTTGCTAGAAGAAATTACTGGCCTAATCCTGTAAGGAAGGCAGGAAGGAATCATTCTGGTGTTGCTTACAGAAACTGCCTCTCAGTTAACCCTTATTACATTCTTGGCAGGACTAGACTTCCTGTCTCAGGAATGTCTCTGGAATTTTTCCCCCCTTCTTTGCTGGTACTTTGCTTGTGTGGAGTGACCATTCAAAGTTACAATGGCACTGAAAAAAGTGACTTATGACCATTTTTCACACTTACAACTGTTGTAACATCCCCACAGTCATGAGAGGCCAGGCGAGGAGATGCGTGCCTCGATGTGAGTGATACTGAGTTTGCCACACCCAGCCAATAACATGACCACCAAGCCATGTCCACTCAGTCACATGACCACCAAGCCACGCCCACCACCTAAGCCATGCCCACAGAACCGTTTGTTAAAAAATTTGAATCCCACCCCTGAACAGCAGTGTTGTTAGAACAGAGAGTAACAATAAAATACAACCAACCTAAGTTAAGAAAAACAAAACCAAACAAAACTAAATAAGCAGAAAAGGGGGAAACTATGTATGTTATTTATGAATTAAATATCAAACAAATTACTATGACTGTATTACAAAAGAATAAATTAATATTCCCAGCATTGTTAGAGGAATTATTCTGAATAAAGACACATTGTAAAATGCTTGCCCAAATAATGAGGTTCATTTAACACTGCTGATATCTATCAAGCTGTATGAAACAATAGAAAATTGAAACAACTAAGCCATGAGACTTCATGTACCACAAATAATGCACAATCCAGCTGGACCTGTAGCCTGGCTCTCCCCATCCTCACAAAGCACTGTAGTAGCCCAAATATAACCATTATGATATATTCCAGGAGATCATTAAATTGGCTGCCTTAATTTTTTTCTCTGCCAGACTTCTTTTATATAGACTTCAATTTCCTTTCGGAGTGTAGAAGCATCTGCTCCTATTCAACCTCAACTGTGGTATCCTTCCTCCACGTCAACAAGGCAGGCTTCCAGGTTTAGCTAGGCAATGTCAGCTGCATGCTTTTTGCAAAGGCTTCACTTGCCAGTAGTTCTGGATATAAATGAATCTTTCAGGTCCCCATAAGCCTGAAACTGAACATGACTACAGATGTGGGGAAATGAAAAAGTCAGAGGCTTCTAGAAAATCTCCAAACCTGAGAAAAGTATATATGATAAATATGAATCCTATGTCTACTGCGCTATAAAGTAATATCTGGTATGTTCACTCTATGGATCATGTTGGATACTTCATGGTTCCAGCCAGCATGTTTGTTTGTTTGTTTGTTTGTTTGTTTGTTTGGCAGAAGTATATGTAATCTCAGTTTGGGGAGTTAGAATCTATATCATACATTGATTATAGCCTATAATGGGTAGATCTGAAGGAGTTATCTGCAGTTCATGTCAGCTGAGCTGAAAAGATACAATTTAAGATTTCAACTGGAAGATTGGTCATTTTTTGCTCCTAATGGTAGTTTTTATGGAATCTCTCCTTACTGTGTAATTGATATTTGGTTACTGGTTTCAAGTTTCAGATATACATTTTTCATATTTACTGTATGTTCAGATAAATATTGCTTTTATTTTTCTGATTTTTAAATGCTCCTAAACTTTATATTTCTGCAAAGCTTTGTTTATTTGGGTGATTTCTTAACACTTTTAGAGCAGTTACTTGGCTGCTGTTCCTTTAAGATCTTTGCAATATTCTGGTTGCTGAAAGAAGGAAATGAAAAAAATCATTTCTTGAACTTTGTTTCAGTAAGGATGAGACACTAATCTACTGATTTACCTATACATCCAAAAAATAGGCAAATTCATGCAGACACATGGAGGTAGACAGAAGAACGAAAGGAATAAGATGTTCCCACATATCTGTTACATCAATTTTTAAAGAGAAAAAAATGTGTTTCATAGCACTTCATCAGCTCTTTGAAAATACAATCTATTACTTATGAGCAAGATTAATAGGCTACCTTTCACAGCAAATTAAAATGTATTTAGAACAGAAGAGTGCATGTTATAGAGACATATTTAGTAAAATACATAAATGCCACATTCGCAGGCAGACAGGACCAAAAAAATTTAACACTTTTAAACATTATAAAAATTTGGACCAGGGAGTTGTAGGGATGAAGGGAAGGTTCACTAGAAGATCCCCAAGTCTCTTCCAAACCTATGATTCTACAGTAAGTAAATTATTAAATTAGACATAACTGGACCACCAGCTGAGCAAAATGCAGTGAATTGGATTTCAGAAACTCAATTGGAAGTCTGATACAGGATATGAGATTTGTGCAGGTCAAATTTCCATCAACACCTGCTTCAAAACTCCATGTATTTGACTGCAGTCACAAAAAACAGTTTATAAAAAAACACTAAAAATACCATAACAGCTGATATGTTATGATCAACTCCAACATCTATTATCGTCCATTTTGGGGAGCCCTTAAATCATATCCTGTTGGAAGCCATAGCTACCAGTCACAAAGCTATACTTCAGTATCTCCTCAGTTCTTCAGTTTTTTTTAAGAGGAGGGTTTAAAAAATACCCATTGAGTAGGAAGTGAAGCCCATTTCACTTTCAATAAGGCCTTCTTCATTTAGGATCTGATATTTGATATAATCTGTGTTGGTCAATGCTCTGCTTGAATTGGATGCATACCTTTAATATTAAAGGTAAATGGGTACTCAGGGTTGTTATACATGAAAAGAATTCTGGGAGAAGTGTGAGCCTGAGTTGAAAGAATGTTGGTGAAGAATAATTTGAAGCATGTAGAATTATTCTTTTTCAGCCAATTTCCCAGACATATGTTGCAAACATAGAGCTAGAAAATATCACCCAGAGAGCACCATCTGTTTTGAATAAACTGCCGTGGCATTTCTAGTAGCTTTTGTTTATGTGTTGAAAATACACTGAGGCCATAATTTTATGCAACTGGAAATAGCTATCATGACCTAGTAGGTACCAATCATTTAAGTATCATTTATTTATATGTTCTCTCTGCTATCATTATATTTTTTTTGATATTGTGGATTTTTAAGGTATAGAAAATAAAGTAAAATTTCTAATTTCTGCCTGTTGTGGAAAATTCAATGTAGGCAAATGATCAAGAAGATACAAGCAACAAAAATGGAATGTACTCCTACATCACGTCAAACATTATTTTTATAAGCATGGCAAATTATGTTTTTACATATGCATTATGAAGGTGGTCAAAAAGTTTTTCTGCTGTCTTCATTTTTATACAAACTATCACCCTTTCTAAAAATACATAGATAATGTTATTCATTATTTTCTATTTTCTTAACTATAGCATAGTTCTTAGCTTAAAAATATAATAAAATATATAGGAGCATGTATGCCTTTAAAATATGTATACATATGCATTTTATGGTACAATATCAACAAAAAGCCCACTTTATTAAAAAATGTACTAAAATACTACATGTTTTATTGGGGATTATTTTTATTAAAAAAAACAGATTATACAAAAAGTGAATAGAACAGATTTATCAAGGAATACAGATGAAATTGTTGTAGTCTAAAATAATGTGACCTAAATTTATTCTTAGTGTGACAAAAATATCTTCAATATCACCTACACCTCACTTTAACAAATGTAGAAAGAAGATGAAGAGATATTTTCCACAAGAGCCCAGCCATCTCTAAGTACAGTCAAAGACATAATTTTTAGAAGATTAAGAGACAACAGGGCTATTGGGAACCACAGATTGCTGGTGTGTATTGTATGATGTCATAGACACATTGCGAATCACTATGGAAATACATGTGCAACCAATTACAGTTGTATTGCCAGCAAAAGCCAGATGGAATGTTCTGAAATGGAAAGCATGAACAACACACATAAGCTACAGGATTCAGTGTTAGCTACAGCCAATAAATTTGGCTGATGTAACTTAACCAAATTACTTTTGATTGTCACTTACTTGTTTTTGAGAGATCTTGAGTGATCTTTCTGATTCCTTATCTTAAACGGCCTGCTTGTATGCTAAATATTAGAAAATTAAAAGTCTCGCTGGAAGAGACAGTGGGTGCCAAAGAATGGTTGTTATTAAGACCACATTCAATGTTTTTGTATTTTTATTAAACTTATAGAGAACAGTACATTAAATCCAGTCAAAGTAGGAAAAATGTTCCATCCAGATTAATTTGTCATACATACTTTAATGTACGAAGGGCAACAAAGCATATTTAACTTGCAATTCTATATACATTTGTTTGAGCGAAAGTGCCTTAAAATAAAG
Source organism: Notechis scutatus (assembly GCF_049901735.1). Taxonomy (NCBI): domain Eukaryota; kingdom Metazoa; phylum Chordata; class Lepidosauria; order Squamata; family Elapidae; genus Notechis; species Notechis scutatus. The sequence goes on from NC_142009.1 coordinate 180,335,685, forward strand.
TGGGGCTTATGCCGAAGTAATTTGTTCCCCAAACCCCTGGAAACACTTCTGCATTCTTTCATGAACATTGGAACCATTGGTTTTTCCCTCTGCATCCCAGGTTCATTAGCTAATTCAGGAGTCTCCAAACTTGGCAACTTTAAGACTTGTGGACTTCAACTCCCAGAATTATCCAGCCAGCATGACTAGCTGAGGAATTCTGGCAGTTGGTCCACAAATCTTAAAGTTGCCAAGTTTGGAGACCCTTGAGCTAATCCAAGCAGGTCCCAGGGGAATCTAAGAAATGACATCTAGGTTATACTGCCTGGCCTTATTTGCTTTTCCGGCTAGGACAAAAAAGTAGCCAGTGAACTGGTGGCAAAATGTTATGGTGATTTGACTTTCTATGCTGCAGTTGAAATGAAGTTCAGGGCAAAGGGCCACGGCATCTTGACTTCTACAGCTGTGTGTCTCTGGTGGTACAAAGCCAGAAGGCAAAATGAGATGAGACATCCAACCGAAGGGAATCAATCTGCCAAGTGCCTGTTGTTCATATTGCTGGTATTTTGTTATTGTTATTATGCTATGTTAATTATTATATTATTGTTGATATTCATGGCATTGTTGCAGAATTGATCTCACGGACGGTACACTACATTAATCCTAGGCTAAGAAGCAATCTCACAATGTTTCCTTCTTGGCTGCAGCTAAGCCAGAAGTGAATCATTTCAACTGCAGAAGGACTATAGTCTATAGAAGCTTCCTGAATTCACGGGGCTATGGATGCAGAACTAATGCTAGATGGATCCAAAAGAGAGCATGAGTGATTAAAATCAATTTCATAGATATCAGAATATTACCAGGTGATACATTTGCATACTGACAAAGGTAAGTCCAGCAGTTTGCAGAAGTACTGGATCTGCTATCTGTAGATCCCATGTTAGCTGTTAGATCCCATGCAGTTTGCATACCAAGCAAATAGATTGACAGATGATGCTGTTAACATGGCTCTGCATTACATCTTACAACACCTTGAATCTCCAAATACCTACGCAAGGGTCCTCTTTGTAGACTTCAGTTCAGCATTCAATACCATCATTCCAGACACTCTTCTAAGTAAATTAAACCAACTAGCGGTACCTGAACACACTTGTAAGTGGATCATAAGCTTCCTAACAGACAGGAAGCAGGTGAAGCTAGGCAGAATCACATCCGATACCTGTACAATCAGCACAGGGGCCCCCCAAGGCTGTGTGCTATCTCCATTTCTCTTCTCCCTATATACCAATGACTGCATCTCAAACGATCCATCTGTTAAAATACTGAAGTTTGCTGATGACACAACAGTGTTTGGTCTCATTCGAGACAACGATGAATCTGCATACAGACAGGAGGTTATACAACTTGCCTCGTGGTGTAACTGGAACAATCGGGAACTGAACACTCTCAAAACTGTAGAAATTGTGGTAGACTTTAGAAGAAACCCTCCCATACTACCACCTCTTACAAAACTAGACAACACAGTATCAACAGTAGAGACCTTTAAATGGGTGTTGGTAGAAGTTACCCTGAACACCCTTTCTATCTATGCTGCGAGAGAGCCCAGGATGGGTTGATTCCTTCCTATGATGTCATTTAGCTGAGTCTGTACTAAGATATAAAAGCCAGACCCCGGAAGAGACCCCAGCTTTGGCGAAGATACTTGACAGACTGAAAGGTGTCTCTGAAAGCACAAATAAATACAGAAATATGACTTACCCTCTCCGGACGAATCAAGGGAGGGGCTGGGTTCTCTCGCAGCATAGATAGAAAGGGCGTTCAGGGTAACTTCTACCAACACCCATTCTCCTCCATGCTGCATCGAGAGCCCAGGATGGGACATACCAAAGCTTGCATGTCCACGGGTGGGTCCTCGTCCGGCTCATCACACCGATTGTTGAACTACTTGTTGAAGCACCCGTCTGCCGAAGGCTGCAGTTGCCGCGGCAAAGACATCCAAACAGTAGTATCCGATGAAAGGAGACGGAGATGTCCACGTGGCCGCACAACAGATCTCCTCCAAGGGTGCTTGGGTCACCTTGGGCGTCCTTGGCCAATAGGGTGCCAGGAGGAGGAGCTCCGCTTGTTCCTCCAACATCTTCCGAATTACTGCCGGAATGATGGGAGCGGGGGAAAGGCATAGAGGAGACTTTTGGGCCATCTGTACCGAAGGGCATTGGTCCCCTCCACTCCCTGTCAAGGAAACCTGCTGAAGAATCTGGTGACCTGGGCAATTTGAGGAGTGGAGAAGATCCACCTCCGGCATTCCGAATCTGAGGGAAAGGTCCCTGAATAGAGAAGGAGGAATAGACCATTCTGCCTGGTCGACTAGGCTCCTGCTGAGCCAGTCAGCCTGGGAGTTGTTGATCCCGGACAAGTGGTCCGCTGAGATCGACAACAGGTGTTGCTCTGCCCATAACCCCAACCGTAGAACCTCTCCCATGAGGGCTGTGGACCTCATCCCCCCCCACTGGTTGACATGAGCCATGGCGGCCATGTTGTCCATAAGGACTAGAACATGAGAGCTGGTCACTGAGTGCCTGAAATGCTTGAGAGCTAGAAAAATGGCTCTGAGCTCTAGCCAATTTATGGGAAGGGCCTGCTCTGACCTGGACCAAGGTCCTGAGCTATCTGGCCCTGCATATGGGAACCCCAACCCAGGAGGCTGGCATCGGTGGTTATCACTAGCCTTTCTGGGACCCTGAAAAGGAGTCCCTTTCAGATTAACGGGGAACACCACCAATTGAGAGATCTCCGGATTTGTGGAGGGAGCGGGACCTTGATGGATGAGTGGCTGGTTCCTGCTTGTTGGTAGGAAAGCAGGAACCATTTGAGTGGACAGGAGTGGAAAAGTCCGCGGCTCTGGAGATATGACAGGGTAATTTGCAGATCCCGATGGGCTGCATGGATGAAGGAGGACAGAATCAAAATGTTGTCCAAGTAGTATTGGATCCTCACTGGAACAGAAAGCAGAGATGTCATCAATACTGCCAGAACCTTCGTGAAGACCCTCGAAGCCGATGAGAGGCTGAAAGGAAGTGCTTGATACTGGTAATGGGTATTCTGATAACAGAAACGGAAAAACTGGCGATGATGAGTCCAAACGCGGATGTGGAGGTAAGCCTTCATGAGAGCAGTGGAAGAGAGGAGATCGCTCTCCCGAACACTGTCTAAAAAGAATGCAGAGTCTGCATTTTAAATAGCCTGTATTTTACAAATTGGTTGAGAAATTTTAAATCTAGGATGGTTCGCTACCCCCCCTGAGGCTTTGGGAACGATGAAAGGCGAGAATAAAGCCCACGTCCCCATTGAGAGGGGGGAACAGGTTTGAATAGCTCGGATTTCAAGAAGGAGTTGAATGGCCTGATTCATGAGGTCTTGCCTTGAAATGTCCCTAGAGACAGGACAGATCAAAAAATTTTTTTTGGGGGGGGGGGGTGCATTAGGAAGTCCAATTGTAATCCTGACCTAATAGTGCTGAGCACGCAGGCATCCTCCCATTTGGAGGCAAAGAAGGCTAGGCGACCTCCGATGGGTGGGGAGAACGAGGGATTACTTAGAGCAACGGCAGGAACAACCTCCACCCTCCCCAAAGGGCTGTTTACCAGTATAAGGAGCTGGGCGATAGTCGACTCTCTTCCCAGAGGAAGAGAGAATTTTATGTTTATCTCTGGTTTCGATGAGATAAGGTTCCAGAGCATTGCCAAAAAGCTTATCGCCCGTGAATGGAACTGAAACCAGCTTCCATTTACAGCATGACTCCGCCTGCCAATTTCTGAGCCATAACAGTCTTCTTGCTGCTACTGAAGATGCCATGGCCCTAGATGCAAATTTGGCGGATTTGAGAGTGGCATCTGCAGTGAATTCCGCCTCTGTGATAATCTTATTAAGGCCTTAGTGAGACCGAAGGTCAGATGTAGGCAATCTAATCTGGAGTTGGTGCAGCCACCGTATGGATGCCCACGTGAGAGTCCAGAAAATGGGAACGAGGCCAGAACCGGAATGTCAACAGAAGGCACTGCCAGGAATTGTCCAGGGCTGCGCTGACGTTGTAGAAACGCTTATCCAGAGAAGATGGGCAAGGACCTGCCAAGGGGAAGCGCACTGTTCCTTGACCATGTCCAGGAACAAAGTGGGAGAAGGCAAAACCCCTGCATGCACTACAGGCTTGGAGAAGAATGAGTCTCCCTGGCTAGAGGGAATTCCTTGTGGCTCGGGAGCCACTTCCTCTGGCGACAGCTTGGCAGTGACCAAGGCCATGCTGAGTAATGGCCTGAAGAGAGAAGGATTGAAGACCAATGCAGAGGATGTCTGCTCTGGGTGAGAGTCCTCTTCCTCTGAAAGATTTTGGTCAAAGGTCTTGCCCTCTTCACGTTCTGAACGAGAGGAGTAACTGTGTTCAGATGGTGAAGCCCTTCCCTCCTCATCAACCTCCTCCCATTCTGGTAGAGAAGAATGGACCCTGAGGTCCTGGGGTCTGTGTAAATCAGGGTGATGAGGCAACTTATAGATTGAGAAGAGAGAAGGGCCTGAACCCTTTCTGGAGGTCAAAGGATTTGCTTGAAGCCTTCAGCCAATCCCTGCCTAATGGCCAAAGAGACAACATCTTGGATATCCCCTGGTCTATGCTCAAAGATAGGGGCAGAAGGCCAAAGGTCCGCTGCTGAGGGAGTGAAGGTGGCTTCAGGCCTAGATTGAGAAGAGGTTCGAGGCCTGGAGGGAGGGGGAGGAGCATAGGGCCCAGAAGCCTGTTGGAAATAAGGCCCAGATCTGCTTAGATCCTGAGGATCATTGTACTGCAGAAGCCTCAGGAGACCAGGATGGAGGATGGAAAGGCTCATAGATAACTTCTCCTCCCCTGGGAGGGCTTGGCTGGTGCCCACAGGTATCACCTGAAACATGCTGTAGTTGCACTCCCTTCTGTTGAATAGTTCTATTGAACTGCCTCTCTAGGGCTGCATGTCTGCGCTTTTCTGGCCTCAACTCAGCCTGAGTTGCCTGCTTAGGGGCTAGAGCCTTCGCTCTGATTTTAGCAGCCACCTCCCTCTGGACTGATTGGGTGCGTTGCCTACAACTTTTTCTCTTATTGGCTTAAGAGACTGTTCCACTGGGGGGGCGGGGACTCTGCCTGACCCTTATCTTGCGCCACTTGAAGAATAAAGGCTCTTACGATGGAAAAAAACTGTTTGTAATTTTTTTGTATTAAGCCCCTTAGGGTATAAATTGGCCCCTGGGCTTACAAAATGGCCGTTCACCTTGTGGTGGAAGGCTTCAATCCAAGATGGCCGCTGACTATGGGAAACAGGCTCCGAGATCGAAGAATTTCTCCTTAGGCTATAAAGAGCCCCGAGTGAAGTCAGCAAAGGAAAGGGCAGCCTCTGGCTGACGCTGGTATCGGTTTGCCGATCGCTTTTTACGACCACTCAAACCGCAGGCATGGGGGAGGTCTACAGACGCTGCCCAAGTTGCCTGAACAGCGCTCTGGCAACGCTGCTCCCAACCTTGCAGGAGAGAGAGAGAGAGCCCTGCTCTCCTGGAAGAGCAGCTGCCCAGATCCTGGGGGCTGTTTGAAACGAGGAAAAACGGCACTGAAGATCGCTGGTGAGTGTTATCTAACAGAAACTTTCAGAGACACAGTTACTGACTGAAAAGAGCTGAGTCAAAAGCTGGGGTCTCTTCCGGGGGCTGGCTTTTATATCTTAGTACAGACTCAGCTAAATGACGTCATAGGAAGGAGTCAACCCATCCTGGGCTCTCGATGCAGCATGGAGGAGAATTTCTAGGTTCTACGATATCACATGACCTAAAATGGACACCTAACATCAAAAAAGTCATCAAAAAAGCACAACAAAGAATGTTCTTTCTGCGCCAACTCAGAAAGCTCAAACTGCCCAAGGAGCTGCTGATACAGTTCTACAGAGGAATTATTGAGTCTATCATCTGCACCTCTATAACTGTCTGGTTTGGTTCTGCAACCCAACAGGACAGACACAGACTTCAGAGGATAATTAGGACTGCAGAAAAAAACAATTACTACCCACCTGCCTTCAATCGAGGACCTGTATACTGCACGAGTCAAAAAGAGGGCTGTGAAAATATTTACAGACCCCTCACATCCCGGACATAAACTGTTTCAACTCCTTCCCTCAAAACGACGCTATAAAGCACTGCACACCAGAACAACTAGACACAAGAACAGTTTTTCCCCGAAAGCCTGCTAAACAAATAATTCCCTCAACACTGTTCAACTATTTACAAAGTGTGCCCTGCTATTACTGTTAATCTTCTCATCACTCCTTATCACCCATCCCCTCCCACTTGTGATTGTAGGGCTGTAACTTTGTCACTTGTATCCTTACGATTTATATTGACTGTTTCCTAGTATGATTTGATTGTTGATTGTAGCCTATGACTATCATTAAGTGTTGTATGTTATGATTCTTGATTCTTAACAAATGTATCTTTTCTTTATGTATACAGAGAGTATTTACACCAAGACAAATTCCTTGTGTGTCCAATCACACTTGGCCAATAAAGTATTCTATTCTATTCTATTCTATTCTAAATGAGCAAGATGACAACTTAGGAATTGGTGTGGATAGAGCAAAATTAGGATTTGCACCTGAATATTTCAGCAGAAGCAGCCTCAACAAACCACAATTACATCAAAATGCACCTCTCATATAATAATCAGGCAAATGGCACAATTACATGCATGCATCAGAATGGATACCTATTCTAAAAATGTTGAAAGATATAATTTGGACTTTGGGCAGCAAACTAACTTGGACTAACACTGCCTGGATGGCAAACAACTTTGAAGGAAAATAGCTAATCACAATTTGACATTCTGCCACTTAACTGGGATAATTGCCTAACATTCAATTACTACTGTAACATTAAACTTGACTGTGGTGTTTTAGGAGTCAATTGAAATGCCTCTTACCTATAAAATCCTGGTTTCACCTACACTTACTGTCTTCTCATATTTTACTTTTGAGCTTACTGTCTCTTCAGCTTTGAACAAAAAGAGTTTTTAAAAGAGCAATTCAATAACCTTTTACAAAGTAGTAGTTGTTCAAATCAAATATCATGCTTTTGATCGTACATAATTGTGCCCTGTAAGATCAGAAAGATACATAAAGATCAATAGCAACAGCACTTAGACTTATATACCATTTCACAATGCTTTACAGCCCTCTATAAGCATGTTAACAGAGTCAGCATATTGCTCCCAATAAGTTGGCTCCTTATTTTATCAATGTTGGAAGGATGGAAAGTTGAGCCAATCAAGATCAAACTCCTGGCAGTGTCAGCCTGAAGTACTGCATTCTAATCAATTATCTGTTATGCTTCAACAGATCTGCTATAGATTAATTCTAATCTTTTTTTTGGAGGGGTGCCTCCAAATCAGTACTGATTCTTGGTGGTTGCCTAGACTAGTTCCTGTATTTTTCTTGGCAAAGTTTTTCAGAAGTGATTTGCCCTTCTGTATTTCCTAAGGCTGAGAGAAAGTGATTGGCTCAAGATTTCTTTTTTGCTAAGGTGGGACTAGAATTCACAACCTCATGTTTCTAGCCTGGTTCTCAGCAAATTCTAGTCCAGTTCAAGGTTCATTTCTTGCTAATGCTTAATTTTTTAAAATGAGCATTTATAACTCATTGAAGTATCAAAACATCCTCACACAACAAACTACTTTTGATTTGCATCAGTGCTTGATGCATTATTCTTTGTGCTAAATTTTGTTTTACTCCCACTAATCTCCTTTTCAATAATTCACTCATGCTCCCTTCCAAATACATATTAGTTCTAGAATTATTTAATTTTTACATAAATTAACTGGTGACCATCTTCAGTAGCTTAGATTGCCACCCTCCCAAACTGGCCCAATGGCATATTAATTAACCATTATGTACCTGTACTGATGATATGGTAGCTTTGTCCTAGATTTTTAAAGGTCTTTAAAGATCCTTGCATGATCCTTTTGCTTTCTTGCATTTACAAAGAGCTAGTTATCAATTAGTTTAAGATTCTCATATTTTCTCACAGTCCCAAGCTACAGAACTGGCAAGTAGGAGGACAACACTTTAAATACATAGGTGTGCTTTTTGAAGCCTTTGGAGTCTGAAATGCCAATCAGAACCATGTATACCACAAGATACAGAGATTGGCCTCAATTTTACAACCTTTTTATTTTAATGAAGACACACAGACTAATTAGTCTAATTCATAACTCGTTCTTATTGCAGTGTCTGTTCAGTTATTTACATCTGAGATTCACTTCCAGTTATTATAGGAGGCTTAATTAGGACCATATAATGAGATGGCAATATCAAAGACATTATAAGTTTTGGAGGAAATATTGGATTATTTTTTTCAACTTTTAATTATTGGATAATCCATCTGGATTGGCCCTTTTAATTATAGTAGATAATTTTTGGCTCCAGTTAAAAAAAAGCTATTTTCAGGAAATTACACTTTTCTTGGGATGCTTTTTTACTAATGGGGTTGATCAAGTTGATTTTATTTTGAATGAAAGGATTTTAGATAAGGAAGGGCAGTTGGATCAAGTAGCTTGTCCTTATGTCTAAGGAGATTCTCAGTCAGCCAGGTCATGGTTGTCCCCAAAGTGCTTTTTCAAGAAGCAACTGGACTTTCTGGGTTTTTTTTCCCCCTTTGAAGGTATTTTGCTTCTCATCCAAGAAGCTTCTTCAGCTCTGAATGTAGAACAGCTAGTGATCTGGACAAGAACACTGCTTCAAAAATTCAGAAGACTTTGGGTTGCTTTAACATTCTCCCCACAGCAGCGTAGGAAAGGAAGTACAGGATAATCCCCTTTTTCTGAACAATGGTGGCCTGTGATTTAGGTACAATAGAAATCTGATTTGTTATCTGGCAACTTGTTGGGACTTACACTCTTCTCTAAAATTCCAGACTAGGAAACCAATGCCATAGACAGTTAGATCAATGCTATTTTACTGTAAAGCTATCATAACAGAATCTTGCATGTTTGAATACGCTCCCACTCCACACTTTGTGTGAGCTATGGAGAGGTTTGCCTATGAAATAGTAACTAATGTTATTTTCTTGGCCTGGACTCAGTGTCTTTTCCTCCCGTCTTTCAAGGTAATTCTTTGCAGTGTCCTTAAATTTTGCTAAGTGTAAACTCTGCCCTGCTAGGATTGTGTTAACCCTGATTAATATTTTACAGTAGCAGTAGTGCACAACTTATGACCACAATTGAGCCCAAAATTTATGTTGTTAAGTGAGACATTTGTTAAGTGAGTTTTGCCCCATTTTATCACCTTTCTAGCCACAGTTGTTAAGTGAATAATTGCAGTTGTTAAGTTAGTAACATGGTTGTTAAATGAATCTGGCTCCTCCCCTCCCATTCAGAAGGCTTTTGCTTTTCAGAAGGCCACAAAAGCTGTTCACATGATACCAAGACACTGTAAACCATCATAAATATGAAAGATGCCAAGCATCCAAATTTTGATCACATGACCACAAGGATGCTGTGGTGGTTATAAGTGTGGAAAATGGTCAGCAGTCACTTTTTTCAGTGCTCTTGTAGCTTTGAATGGTTGCTTAATGAACTGTTGTAAGATGAGGACTACCTGTAGTTGGCTTTTTAATATTTTATTTCTAAAAAAATTCCTAAATATAGTCTGTTCATGTCCCATTTTGGATCTAGGATTGAATTGCTCTAATGGACATTGGCCAAAGTGTCAAATTAATTCTGCTTTGATTCATATAATGAACACAACCTACAGAATAAAGCATGCCTTCACAAAAAAATTCTCAAATTCCAAAGATGATCAGTGAGAGAACTCTTGTGAGTGCAGATAGAAGGAATATGATCTATAAACTGAAGTTTATTAGATACAGCCACAGTACAACTCTAGGGATACAAAGTGCAGAGCTTAAAAGAGAGATGCCAGATCTTGGGCTACTACCCTCATTCGTTTCTGTAGGAAGCTTTGAACTAGATTTTGAAGAGTATTATTCAGTGTATTATGCATTGGCATGTCTTTTTTTTTTCTGGCAAAATTTGAGGTGTTAAAAATGGTGCCAGAGTTCTGTGTGTGTCTAGTGGGTTGTTCATCTCTGTAACATAATATATGAACCTTTTTTGTGTAATCCAAGACCAAAGAACTAGAAATTATAATTAACCTCATTAGACATCTGAAGATAATTAAGTTCTTTACTCCATTTTCAATGTTCAGTAATGTGTAAAGCAGACTGCGTTATAAAATGTTGAAATGTTTTTCATTTAACAGACTTTATTCACATGTCTAGAAATGAAGATTTTTTTTAAAAATCATGTTGTTCTTCACAAAGCTTCTTTTTCAAGTCCACAAAGCCCACAGGTCTGTCTTACTGCAGGCTTGCTTATGCATGTTAGCATGGCAAGTCAAAAATTATAATGCTTTTATTCCAGAGTGATGGCTAAAGACATCGTGCAGTTTTCCTCACATCCATGTGTAATTTATAAGCGATTTCCTTTTAATTGCCTATAAATAAAGCATCAATTATCTTGTTTGGTACTAGATGCTAATTATAAAATGCTGCATTAACACATTCCTCTTAATTTGTTGCAGTTAACTTGTAAGGCAGGAGTGTCAAACTCATGTGGTCACGTGACGTATTGTGACTTTTTCCCCTTTCGCTAAATCGAGCATGGGCATGGCCAGCAAGTGATTCATCCAGCTTGCGGGCTGCAAGTTTGACAGACCTGTTGTAATGGAACCAGTTAATAGGATAATATTGGGAAAGGGTGGCTTTTTCAGTGCTGGCAGATGTCATACTCTTTTCAGTTTTTTTTTACTCTTAACATGGAAAATTGGAAGTATCTGCGCTTCCTTTCCTGTGTGTTAGTAAGTGATGTTAAATAATAGGAAATGTCCACATCCAGTTTTAAGGTGAGAAAAATATACAAAATAGAATGGAACTACAACAGGAAGCAATAGGTCAGCTAGCCAGGAAGTAAAAGATTGTAATTCAGCCAGAAAAATCAGAGGCTAAGATAGACAGGCAGGCAAGAAGCCTGACAGACAAGAGTAAAATCAAGGGGTGGCTCCAGCAAAAAGTCAACTCCAATTTGGACTGAAAGATGAAACTTGCTACCATATTTGGGGCAACAGGCTCTTGCTTGAAATCAATTTTTCATCATTTGTCTTGGGTCCCTTGTAAGCACTGTCTTGACATGGTGACTGCCTATCTGTTATGAAGCAGTGGATTTAAGCTGAGTAGTAGCTCAGTATCCATAATCCTGATGTAAATATGGAATGGATAAGAGAGATGTTGAGTAAATGAGATGTTGCATCGATGTTGGCTCTGCATTTGAGGAAAGAAATGGACAGCAATTGAATCTTTGTAGATCTTTTAATCTACAGCAGGTGCTCAATTATCTACTCCCTGATCCCTGCCTTGCTAACCCAAAGGCATATCTTAGGTCTTGATGAGTTGCATGGGACTAGGAATACAATACAACTGGGGTTTTGTTACTTTGGCAAGCACTAAATTGCTTGTCAGTGCACAGAGAAAGCTTCCTTCACTGCTCCATCCATGGAGGTTTTTAAGAAGAGATGGATAACCATTTAGAACATAGAACATAGAATAACAGAGTTGGAAGGGACCTTGGAGGTCATCTAGTCCAACCCCCTGCTCAAGCAGGAGCAAATATTAGCCTTTACCTGTGATCGAACTCACAGCCTCACATATGATTGTGTTTGTCTGAAATGGTATAAGGTTTCCTGTTTGAACAGTGGGTTGGACTAGAAGGCCTCCAGAATAACTGTTATTCTTTTTTGGTTAGTTAAGACAACTAGCTGATAGTTGTCAACTCTTTCATACATAACTAGTACTAAACAAGGTTTATGTTAGTTTTAGTTGGGTGTATAGAATAGATTTTGAAATGCATAATATAACTGGGCAGCATAAATCTTTCATTCAGCCTTTCTAGCATCTACTACCATATTAGGAGATTGAACTAAATGTTGGCCTGTACTTCAGCTATATGAAATGGAGGTCATCCAGAATTGTCTTTGCGTCTCTGGATAAATTTGCTCATCATATCAGAAAAGCGAATTATCGGCTGATAAATTATATTAATGAATAGTTTGGCTAAAATAGTTTCATAGTGATTTATTGAAGGGAAATTTCCAAGAAAATATGACCAAGGGAATTGCCTAATTCTCCACTTTTAGAATAAAAGCTGTTTTTTTTCTGTCAAGAAATAATGCATTTTATTTTTTGACAATCTGCAGAATGTTCCATGAAGAAAATAGTTTAACAATGTTTTCTAATATATGAGGGTTATATTGTAAAATTGTAATAATACTTGTCTTTTCAAATTTGGTCCACCATCGTTCATCTTTATAACATTACAAATAAATTACATTATTCATAAATTATTAATTATCTGGAAAATATAGAGCAGGGGTGTCCAATCTTGGCAAATTTAAGACTTGTGTATTTCAACTTGGAGTTCAACTATGTATTTCTGGGAGTTAAAAGTTGCCAAGATTGGATACACCTGGTATAAAGTATGCTTTTTGGAAGGGAGGACATCCTGATTTTAGTCAACTTTTCTAAGGTAACCACATTCAGATGAAAGTTTTCTGTGGAGAATTAAACTACCTAATTGGGTTATTCTCCATCTGGAACAGCCATGGAACTGTTGCGAGCAGCAGATGGTGATTGGTATACAACAGGAAGAGCTTTCTGAAGGACAAGATTATGTCCAGCAAGTATTCTCCTCTATCTCTTCCTCCAGTGATTAAAGTTCTGGATAAGAAACCAGGAGACTATATGTTTTTGTCCTCCTTTAAGAATGGAAGTTGACTGCATGACTTTAGGCAACTCATTTTCTCTTAGCTTAGCCTATTTCACAGATCTGTTGTTGTGGGGCAGGACTGCCAAACTCCTGTTCCATGGGCTGAATGCGTCATGTGCTGTCTATGCCCACCCGGTTTAGCGAATGGGAAAAAAGTCCCGACACGTCATGTGACAATGCCGTGACGCCGTGCGTATGACACTCTTATTGTGGAGGAAATAGGAAACAGGAACATTATATACAGTCTTCTTGATAGAGGTATACACATACCAAATAGAGTCTAAACATCTGACTGACTTCAATCAACCATAATAATAATATTGACAAAGGAGGAACAATGGTACATTGGAATATGTGCAAGAATATTTTGATTTGTCCATAAGCAAGAACTGATGGGACATAAAATAGAGAAAGTAATAGAAAGTAAAAATACTAAAGTGGGACTTTAGAATTCAAACAGACAAGCAGCTGCCACATAACAGACTGAACAATGATTCACAAGAAAGACAAAAACTCTACATAGTGAACATTACAGTACCTAGATACGATAGAACAGAAGAGGAAGAACTGGAGAAAAACATAAAATACAGAGACCTGAAGTAGAAAGACCCTTTCATGTCTATAGCTCTCGGCTCAGCTTTCACAGCTGTGAAAGCAAAAGAAATTATCATGTACAAAAAAAAAAAATCATAGGACTACTTGTCCATCACTCCTAAAAGAAAAACCCCTTTGCTCTCAATTTTATATTACACTTTAACATCCTCTGAATTAGTGTATGTGCATTTGAATCCAACTTTTTTACATGTCCACCAAACATCATAAAATGTCCCTTCTTGTTCACATTTCCAATATGAATTTGAAGTTCCTTTATGTATTCTAGACAATTAATGTGTTGGCATACACCAATGGTATCTCACTTTATAAAATTTCTCTTTAAGATCATATAATGTAAATTTCAATCTTTTAAACCAGGGATCCCGAACTCCTGGTCCTCAGATTGGTATTGGTACATGGCTTTTTGGGAACCAGGGCAGTGCAAGTGGCTGGCGAGTGCATGAAGTTTCATTTGTGCATGTGCGGGATCTAGATTGTGAGTGCCAAAACATCCCCTCCCCTGCCACCATAGCATCAGCAGTATATGGAGCCAGAAAAGTTGGGGACTTCAGCTTTAAAACACATAGTTTCTACCCATTGTTCCATCTGTATGTTACACCCAAAATTTTTGTCTACTTTCTCCCATATGTTTTCTTCTGTTCTTCTGTTTCAAATATTACTAAAAGTTTATACATTTTAGCAATTACATGTTAATCATTTGTACAGAATTCTATTTCAGAGCCAGTCTTACTATCAGGGGTGGGATTCAAATTTTTTAACAACTGGTTCTGTGGGTGTGGCTTAGTCGGTGGACGTGGCTTGGTAGTCATGTGACTGGCTGGGCAAGGCCAACTCAATATCACTCACATCGAGGCACGCATCTCCTCGCCTGGCCTCTCATGACTATGGGGATGCTGCAACAATCGTAAGTGTGAAAAACGGTCATAAGTCACTTTTTTCAGTGCCATTGTAACTTTGAATGGTCACTCCATACAAGCAAATTACCAGCAAAGGAGGGAAAAAAACTCCAGAGAAGTTCCTGAGACAGGAAATCTAGTCCTGCCAAGAATGTAATAAGGGTTAACGGAGAGGCAGTTTCTGTAAGAAACACCAAAATGTTTCCTTCCTGCCTTCCTTACAGGATTAGGCCAGTAATTTCTTCTAATAACCGGTTCTCCAAACTGCTTAGAATGTTAACAACCGGTTCTGGTGAATAGGTGCAAACCTGTAGAATCCCACCCCTGCTTACAATGTTCAAAATCAGAAACTCTACTATGATTTTTCTAGTTAGTGATGTGTGTTTGCCTATTTGTCATCTATAAAATGTTTCTTGTGATGAAAAGCCCAGCCTGTTTTTGTATCTATTACATATTCTCAAAATGTCATGTCTATATCAATATGTACTTGTATCAATGGGGGTGGGACTAAAAATCTTGCTGTTGTTCTCTTATGTCTTATTTTGGCTTCTCCTACTTATAATAAAAACTTCTGTATTCATGATTTTCTTTGACATGCAACTTTATATTAGAAGAAAATAGCATCCTTTCTGTTTCTCACCTGCTAGGGAGAAATCTATATTCCTGATGTCTATCTGTCTGTCTATCTGTCTGTCTCTCTGTGCATGTTTGTGTGTAAATTTTGGAAAATTTGATTATTCTTCAATATAAAACCAGTTGGTTATATTTAGATAAATTGATTCTAGATATTTGACTAGAATTAGATAATATAATGCTATTTTGAAATAATTTGAAATCTTTACATGAATTTATTAGAATAATTATACATTATTTAAAGATGATTGGTTATCCTGTTGGGACCCTTCAAGAAAAAAATAAAGAAGCCATATATCTTCTGAGAATTTTGAAGACTGTTGAAAAATGCAAGGCTTTGGGTAGAAATAATATATCTGGAGAAATGTTAAATTGTGATTTGTTTGTGAAACGCCTGTATTTGAAAAGTCATAATGAGCAAAACTGTGTGCTGACCAGATCTTTGCTCTTTTGCAGGTCCTTGATAAATGTATGAATGTGAAAAGAAGTTTATTTTATATTTATTTGAGAAGTGAGGCATATGTGTGAATATAATGAAATAGTTAATGCTTCAGAATTGAGCAGGAAGTAAAATAAAGATGTGTGATGGTGCAGTGGTTAGAATGCCATATTGCAGGCTAATTCTGTCCACAGCCAGCAGTTTGATCCTGACTGGCTCAAGGTTGACTCAACCTTCCATCCTTCTAAGGACCCAGATTGTTGGGGGCATTATGCTGACTCTATAAATCACTTAGAGAGAGCTGTAAAGCACTGTGAAGCAGTATGTATGTTAAGTGCCATTGCTATTGTTTATTTATAAATAAATGTATAAGGAATGATTTAGGTGATGTTACAGATGTGTTGGAAGGAGATATGAATGTTTATGTACTTGTTTTCCTTTTGCAGATGATGTTGTGTGTGTTACCTGAAAGCCTGAATTATTTGCAGTAAATGTTAAAATGAAATGATCTGAAAAGTGTACCGAAATTTGCAAGTTATACCTAAAGGCTGAAAATTTAGAAGAAGTAGAGGAAGTTGGGCATCTTAGTAAAATGTTTGTTAAAGATGGGTTTGTGTGGGATCTATTGCAATGAATGGATATTGAAAATTGTAAAAATGGCATGTGTCTGGACATTCTATTATATGGAATTGAAAATTTTCTCTGTCAGAAGGAACAAAAAAGGAATTGTATCCACTGGGAATTAAGTACTTAAGAAGGCTGGGTGGCAAGGAGATAAGATAAAGAATGAATGCAGAATGAATACAAAGGAGAGTGGCTGTATAAAATAAGCATCTTGGAATGGTTTGACATAGAGAAAGAATGAGCGAAGATAGAATTGCCAAAGAAATATATGAAGGTTGATTAAATAGTTGAGAGGAAGAAAAAGATCATGATTGGATGGAGTTAATCAGAATTTTAGAAAAAGAGAGGTGAAAAGTTTAAAGAACCTAAAGCAATGGATGAATCATAAAAATGTGGTGGAAATAAGGATGATATCCCTCTCCTATGGGGATAAGCCCTAAATCCAGGCTACTACGAACTAATGAGAGGACAGATGCTTTAAATATACAGACTCAACTAGATATTGAACAACTAGGTATGTGTTAATGCATTGCACTCCTTAATAAAAACTTAAATTCATAAATTTCTTACATATAACATATTAAAATAGTTAAAATATGATCTTATTAGTCCATCATCAGTTATAAGTTGGTGCCAATGTTTAAATTCCATACAATCAGTCTGCTGGGTTAAATCCAGTAATTGTTTAAGCATATTTCTTATAATAACTTAGCAGTTACTATTTTATTCACAAAGTAATGTTATAACTTAGTGACTTAATTTTAAATCTTTAAATATTTTAGTATTGCAAGAGTTAGGATTACATTATTACCTATATTTATAGTGTACTTTAGTTTACTCAATTATTTTATCAGGACTCTGTAAAGTCTTTATAAAATATATATAATTTTAGTTGGTGACAGTACAAGAACTCAAAATGTATCATTTTGAGGTGGTGGCAGCTTGATTTTCAAATGCCTGCATTTATTTATTCAACTCAATATTAATGTCTTTAAACATAGAAGACATACCATTTTTGATCAAATAAATTGTTTGCTGCAGCTAGTAACTACTTATAATGATTTTCTTTTTTAGATGTGTGTATATTGTTCCACAGGAAAGTATAGTAATAAATTTTTTATACTACATATGCTTGGTAATTTGACACAGCATCAAATATGATTTGATTTATTTCTGTTACCCACAGTATTTTAAAGTTTGGGCATTTGGTACATTTGGTACAGATGTAGTTCTTTTTAATATTATGATTGTAGGGCTCATTTAGCTCATCTAAATTAAAACTTTTCACATATATATTTTCAAACAGATTAGATAGATAGATAGATAGATAGATAGATAGATAGAT
Organism: Notechis scutatus; assembly: GCF_049901735.1. NCBI lineage: Eukaryota > Metazoa > Chordata > Lepidosauria > Squamata > Elapidae > Notechis > Notechis scutatus. Next base: position 180,353,093 of record NC_142009.1, read on the forward strand.
AGATAGACAGACAGACAGACAGACAGACAGACAGACAGACACATTTGTTATTTGACACATTTGTTATTTGGCCCCATGGAAAAGAAAACCTAAACAATTTCCTAACACACCTAAACAGCACACACCCCAAAATCAAATTCACCATGGAAACGGAAACAAACAAACAACTACCATTCCTAGATGTACTAATCTACAAAAAAACAGATGGCACACTAGGACACACCATATACCAGAAGAAAACACACACCAACTACTACCTCAATGCCCAATCCCACCACTACCCAGCACAGATAAACTCCATGGCCAAAACACTAATAGCCAGAACCAAACGCCTGGCAGACAAGACACACATAAAGACTGAACTATTCACCCTGACTAAAGTACTGACAGCCAACAGCTTCCACAAAAGCAAAATCACTGGCTTGATCCACAAAAACACACTGAGACATAATGGAGACCTAGAAGATGAACAGACCTATGGAACAGCTGTCCTGCCCTACATAAGAGTTACTATAGACAAAATTAGTAAGATACTACACAGACATCACATCAAGACTGCCTTCAAAACAGACAGAAATATAACAGCCATCCTAAGAAACCCCAAAGATAAAATTGACCTGGAAAACCAAGGCATATACGAAGTCCCCTGTGCATCATGCTCTGCCACATACATTGGACAGACCAATAGAAGAATAAGTACCCGCCTAGGTGAACACAAAAATGCAGTAAAAAAGCTGGAACACACTTCCTCACTAGTCCAACACATGAAAGCCACAGGTCATAGCATCGACTTCAATGGCACCAAAACCCCAGCCACTATAGAAAACCAGAATTATCAGAGAAGCCATAGAGATTGAAAAAAAGACTTGAAAGCATGAATAGAAGAGATGACTCCACCAGACTGTCAATTATCTGGAAGCCTGCACTCTCAAACAAACAAAATCTCCACACCACAAGCCAGGCAAACACCTTGGCACAAACAGATCCCCCCTGATACCTCCAGCTCAAACACACCCCAACCAGGCACCTAGATGAAACCTAGCTTCCTAATAAATGATAGCCTTCTGTTTACTCAGAGCCAAGAAACACTAAAAGCTCAAACACAGCCCAACCAGGCACCCAGATGAAACCTAGCTTCCTAATAAATGATAGCCATCCATTCACTCGGAGCCAAGCCGCACTAAAAGCCTCCAATACAGGAAACACAATGTTGCCAGCCAATTAAGACAAAAAAAGCTACAAAACAGACAGAAGATATTAGAAACACCAATCAAGCAGAACACAGCAAACTCCAAGACCAATAAACACAGACCAAGACTCCCAACCAATCAGGATGAAGAAAAAACCATTCTGGCACAGCATAGGCTAGCCCCAAATTTAAAACAGAAACGGCTGTGAAAGTCTGACTCACAGATGAACACTATACAGAAGCCTGATGATGACAGATGAGATTCTGCCAAAACATTGCTACAACTTTAAAAGCACAACTATAATGACATGGGGAAACAAAGCTGAATACCACACATATACATATACATATACATATACATATACATATACATATACATATACATATACATATACATACATACGTACACACACACACACACACACACATGTCCATGTATATGAAGAAAGAACCCATGAATGTGTTGTAGTTGTAATTCAGTGCCTGAGTGCATGTTTGTATATAGAATGTCGCAGTAGCTGTGTATTAAGTGTAGAGACTATTTATAGAGTCCTATTAATTAAAATTTTCATTTGATTCCCTCCCCCTCAAATCTCCTTTTGGTGCTAAGCTGAATTTACTCCTCCCAAAAAAGGAACCAATTTAAGAATATAACCAGAGAATCATTTTTCTACTTTATTTTCTATTTAAGTCAAATATAAAGATAGATGCTATGGAGGGTATTAAATATTTTACACAGAGAAATATTCTGTCTAAACATCATGCAGAATTATTATGTTATTGATGATAAAATATTAACAGTACTGTTCAGCATGGGAGTCATTTTGGTCTATAGATTAAGATAGGCCCAGTGCTCTTCAACATCTTCATCAATTATTTGGATGAGGGGATAGATGGGGAACTCATCAAATTTGCAGATGAAGATGCTGTCAGGAATAGCCAACATTCCAGAAGATAGGCTTAAGATATAGAAGGTTCTTGACAAACTTGAACATTTGGCGCTATCTAACAAAAGTAAGGTTCTATATTTAGGCAAGAAAAACCAAACACAAAGTACAGGTGGTACCTTACTCAGTAGTGGTAACTGTGAGAGGGATCTTGGAGTCCTAGTGGACAATCATTTAAATATGAGCCAGCAATGTGCTGCCAAAAAAGCCAATGCAGTTCTAGGCTGCATAAACACAGGGATAAAATCAAGATCACGTTAAGTGTTAAAAATCACTTTATAATGCCTTGGTAAGGCCATACTTGGAATACTGCATCCTTTTTTGGTCGCCACAATGTAAAAAAAAATGTTGAAACTCTAGAAAGAGTGCAGAGAGGAACAACAAAGATGATTAAGAGAGTCAAGGCTAAAACATATAAAGAATGGTTGCTGGAATTGGGTATGTCTAGTTTAATGAAAAGAAGAACTAGGGGTGACATGGTTGTTCCAATATCTCAGGGGCTGCCACAAAGAAGAGGGAGTCAAGCTATTTTCCAAAGCACCGGAGGGCAGGATAAGAAGCAATGAAAACTGATCAAGGAGAGAAGCAACCTAGAATTAAGGAGAAATTTCCTAACAGTTAGAAGAATTAATCAGTGGAACAACTTGCCTTCAGAAGTTGTGAATACTCCAACACTGGAAGTTTTTAAAAAGAGATTGGATAACCATTTGTCTGAAATAGTATAGGGTTTCCTGCCTTAGCAGGCGGTTGGACTAGAAGATCTCCAAAGTCCCTTCCAACTCTTCTCTTCTCTTCTCTTCTCTTCTCTTCTCTTCTCTTCTCTTCTCTTCTCTTCTCTTCTCTTCTCTTCTCTACTCTACTCTACTCTACTCTACTCTACTCTACTCTACTCTACTCTAAAGATGCTGGGCTAGAAAGCAGGAGATTGTAAGTTCTAGTCCTGCCTTAAGAGTTGAAGCCTAGGAGTGACTCAGTCACAAGAAGGAAACAAAGGCAATTACACAGATATTGTTGGGAACCTGCCTAGACTTAACCTTGTATGTGCCAGCAATTAAAACAGATTTGAACACATACATTCATGCACACAATAAACACATGTGTGAACACACACACACAAACACACACACACAGAATTTGTCCAGCTTAGAACTTTTTTTTGTGCTTCAGTAGTTTGAAGCTGTATTATTTTGCATTGCTAGAATTTGGAAGTGAGAACAGCAAATAAACCTCAGAGTTTGCAAGTCCATTCTCATAAGTTGCTATAGCTTGGCAACTGATTGTTAAGTTTCCCCTTTTGGATCCATCAAGCTTTGCATTAATGTAATTACTTGTATTGGTTTATGAAAAGAAGCAGCTCAAAACCAAACCAAACTTCAGCTAACTAAATACCATCTAATGCAAATATTCCTATAGAATGTAACGGTTATTGGTGGGGAGGAAATGTCAGGCCTCTCTCACCTATCTGTGCCAGATTAGCTTCTTTAAAATCAACTACAATAATAATTGATTTTGATTTGTCATCATTCCATATTGAAACCTTTGGGAAGCATCAATTTGCTTAAAGCCCGCTATTTGAACAATTGTGATGAAAATGAATAAGAATTCTCTTTTGGTCTAAATCCCTAAACATGTCCTCACTCAATTTTTAAAATTCAAGATATAGACTAAAGGTTCCATAAGATCTTTCAAATTATTATCATTACATTGTTAAATGTTATATTTATTTAATGTCATAGCATGTTTGATTGAAAATGAATCTTTGACTCTTGATTATGTTAAGAATTCCACATGGAGGGAATCTCAGATTGATGCCATCTGTTTTGTGTTTATTTATGGTTAGTGCTAAACCAACATAGGCAGATTTTCTGCATACTAAAGAGCACATAATCAAAATTGAAATTAGATGGATATCCCAACCCAAAGGGAAAAGAAAGGCAGAAGAGCAGAAATCAGTTGTTGTTGTTTTGTTATCCTATTTCTTTGTGAGGTTCAAAAATTAACTCCTTGTATGCTTTTCTCTGCTAAACTTTTTATAACACATACTTTATAGTATGTGATAATTTATAGCTTCTTATTGTAGCTTCTTTTTCTTACAAAGAATACGCAATAATCTTGATGATATGTTCACAAAATGCTAAAAAAAATTGATACTCACATTTTATAGATAGTGAACAAAGACTGAGACCACAGTTTTGGTCACCATAATATAAAAAAGATGTAGAGACTCTGGAAAGAGTGCAAGAGAAGAGCAACAAAAATGATTAGGGGATGGAGGTTAAAATATATAAAGAACAGTTGCAGGAATTGGGTATAACTTGTTTAATGAAAAGAAGGACTAGGGGTGACATAATAGCGATGATCCAATATTTGAAGGGCTCCTACAAGAAACAATGGTTGGAGATTAATCAACGAAAGAAGCAACCTAGATCTAAAGAAAAGTTTCCTAATGGTAAGTGCAATCAACCAAGCTTGCTTTCATAAGTTGTGGGTGCTCCATCCCTGGAGGCTTTCAAAAAGAGGCTGAGCAGCTATTTGTCTGAAATGTTATAGGGTCTCCTGCTTGAGCAGGGGGTTGGACTAGAAAACCTCTGTGGTCCCTTCCAACTCTATTATTCTATGTCCTATGTTCTATGATTTGCTTAAAATTATCCAAGTAACTGATGTTGATTTTGACTCTGCAGATATTTTTACTTTCTCTACCATAAGTAATAGAGTTAGGTAATCAAGTGGCATCTTACTCTCTCTTAGGACTAAGACGTAGCCTTATCCAACCATAGAAAATTATTAAGAATATTATATGAAGTAGAAATAATTAAAAACAACACTTTTTAAAACCCGTATGAGGCCCTAACAGGGAAATGAACCTATAAGTTTGACATTGTCTGATTTTTCACTCCCATCCCCAAATCTTTGAGTATAGAGAAAATGTTTTGGCTACCACTGACATAATACAAAGAAGAACATATTCCCAAGAAATGCTATAGGGCCTAACCCTTTGGGATACATTTGAGTCAATCATATTGATGCCCAAAATAGGTAGTGATCACCTGTTGGCCATGACTTTTTCGCCCCACAAGCCTTCCCTGTTCTCCAAACCTACTTGCCTATCCCTCATATTGACCACAAAGATTTTCCTAGCTTGTGTGAAAATTGCCAAATTAAAAATCCTAGATATATTCTAGCATGATGAATTAATGCAAAGTAGGAAAATAATAACTTCACAAACATGCCTTGTTTATGAACTTGAATTTTTGTGTACTATATAGGCTTTGAAATGATTTGAGCATTCCAACATCTGTAATTTTAGATTGGAAAATTTGTAGTATAGCTGAGTTTCTATGATCTCTGGAAAAAAACAAAACCAACAACTCAAACCAAACCACAATTTGTCCTTTGGTTGTCAAAGACTTTGCAAGAAGAAACTAGGAACTGTGGGTGGATGTGGCAGGAAGCTGCCAGTTATATCCCAAAGAATAGCTCCCTTATTTTCAAAAATAGAAATGCAACGTGGCACAAAGACCAATTGTGCCATGAAGTTGGATGTACTGCTAAATGGATAGACAATCTGCATAATAATAATTACTCTTATTATACATGATGGAGCAAAACTGACAACTGGTATACTGAACATATGTAAGAATGGATTTACCAGCTGTTCAGTTTGGTTTGCTAATTTGCTGAAATGAATTATTTCATTCAGAAATACCATAATGAAAAACAAACCCATTGATCTATGAAATTTATTCATCTCATTATCTCATTAAGATGAAGACGGTTTAATACCATTGTATATATTATGTATAACTGTGCATTTATCAGGCATGCAAATATTGAGCTAATATTAAAATCCAATAGGTAAGTGTACAGTATTATACAATTATGATTTACAATACAGAAATCTTTCAGTATGAATGGGGTTATAAGTTGACATCTCATAAGAAATTTTACCACCAATTGATAATATACCCTGAGTTATTTGTATCAGGCTTACTGTTTTATAATAATTACTCTTGGCTTTTTCCAGACCATCATGCTATGTATTGTTCTTCATTTTCCCCCATGAACTTTAAATAGTGGAGTAGTTATATTTTGCCTCATAAACATAACATCTGTCATTCTGGTCCAATAGAATAATTTTTCCCTATTTTTAATTCTACTGTAGACTATAAATAAAAAGAAGAGTGATATTATAGCTCATTGGGTGTCTTTTTAGACAGAAAACAAAAAGAGTCACTGACCAAATGACAAAAAAAGATTTTGTTTTGTTTTTCCATTCATCCTCCTCCAAAGTTATTTATCACTTCATGAATGGAGCACCTTTAAAGCAGAGAAGGTTCAGTAGACTATAGAACCAAATATATAGAGACCATATATCCAAACCACACAGATGTCAGGTAGCAAGGTGTCTTGGGCCAGCCCTACTTGATTGAAAGTTTCTAAAAAGTTATTTTACGATGCGATTTGTCCCAGACTCAAATTGGGACCTAAGATTCCCCCATTGAGAAATCATCACAAATCCAAGATTTATTTTTTTCTTCTTTGCTGTAACGCAATACAGATTTTTTTGGAAAGCATAAAACTTTGAAGGCAAAATGTGCAAGAAAAATATAGAAGCCAAAATATAACAGTCACCCCCTTCCAAACTCACAATATGACAGATATTTTGGAAAAAGCACAGTGTTTGGTGAAAATAAGAGTTGATTTGAAAACAGAAGTTTTTTTTTAAAAAAAGGTAAAGGAGTCCTTGAGGATTTTACTCCACTAATTGTTGCCAATTATAGGGGATGGTGCTCATCTCCATTTCAAGGCCATTGAGCTAGCACTGCCCAAAGACATTCCCATGGTCATGTAGCCAGCATGATATTGCAGAGTGCTGTTCACACCAAAGTGATACCTATGCATCTACTAGTATTTGCATGCTTTTGAACTGCCAGGTGGGCAGGAGCTGAAGCAAGGACAGGAGCTCACCCATCACGTAGTGCTTGGGTCTTGAACCTGGGCTGCCAGTTTTCCAGCGTCTTAACTGCTGAGCCACCCCACTGCCCATATACATCAAATACATGTCTATAATTGTGCTACCACATTAAAAAGGCCTCTCTCCTGTAACTATGTATTGCTCTTGATTTAGTAGGGCCCTTAGGAGAAAACCCTTAAAAATGATGACAGCATATTTATTTTGTCTTCTAAAAATAATTACATTAGCCAAATAGTCAATGTGGTTCTCTGTATCTTCACTCTTAAATTCCCATTTTTCATCAGATATAAGATGAACAAGCAGGGAAATCCACAATTCAGCCTATCAGTTGTGTTTTGCAGGAAGGCCATGTGGGTTCTCTATGATTGAAGGCAAGGATCCTCTGAATGCCAATTGCTGATGATGAATATGACAGAAAGACCATAATCTCCTCATCAGTACTTAGGAGCTTTTGGAAGACCATTCCAGATCAGCTAGATCTTGGTTTAACAAGCAGGGTCATCTTAGAGCAATCTGATCAAATGATTTGTTCAGGTTTGTTATTAAAAATATTTTCTGAAGCTCTTTGTGATACCACAGTATTCTCTTATGCTGGTTCCTCTCAACTTTTGTAGGACTACAATCTGTTGTTTTCTCTTAAGCTTGAAGCTATGCGGATTTTCTTTTAAGATGGTTAAAACATCTTCTCATATCATCAGTAAATATCACATTTCACTACTGGTATAATTTCTACCACCCATATGGTTTAATTTCATCAGAATTCCCTTTGTGCTTACTAATTACTAACAACTTGTCCATGATAACCCATAATAAGCGTAAAGACTCTCTTGAGCTGAATTGACTATACTGACACATCCATGAAGTTTTCTTGGCAAGATACAAAAACTGTTTGCTGTTACCTTTTTCTAAAATTCAACTTCCTCAGTTATTTCTTGGAGGTCCCCCATTCAAATGCTAAACAAGTCTGACCCTGTTCAGTTTTTTCAAATAGCTGATTTTTTTTTAAAGTGCAGAATGTAGAATAGAATAATATAGTATAGAATAGAGCTGGAAGGGACCTTGGAGGTCTTCTAGACTAGCCCCCTGCTCAAGCAGGAGAACCTGTACTATATTATTTCAGATAAATGACTGTCTAGTCTTTTCTTAAAAGCCTCCAATGATGGAGCGCCAGGCAAGCTGTTCCATTAGTTAACTGTGTTGCTGTTAGGAAGCTTCTGCTTAATTCCAGATTGCTTCTCTCTTTGATCAGTTTCCAACCATTGTTTCTTGTCCTGCCCTCTGGTGCTTTGGAGAATAATTTGACCCCCTCTTCTTTGTGGCAGCCACTCAAATACTGGAATACTGCTATCACATCACCCCTAATTCTTCTTTTGTTTAGACTAGCCAAACCCGTTCTTCATATGTCTTAGTCTTCAGGTCTTTGATCATCTCAGTTGCTCTTCTCTGAACTTTTTTCAAAGTCTCAACATCTTTTTTGTAGTATGGTGAAAATGGTACTAATACTTCACATGATCTTGATTCTATGCCTCTATTTATACAACCCAGGATTATATTAGCTTTTTTTGTCTGCTGCTGCACACTGCTGGCTCATAGTCAAGTAAACATCCATTAGGACTCCAACGTCCCTTTCACAGTTACTGTAATCTGTACTTATACCTTTGAATTTTCCTGCCTAAATGTAAAACTTTGCCTTTCTCCACATTGAAATTCATTTTGTTGGATTTTGAAATTCCCATTGTTCAAGTTTGTCAAGTTCTTTTTGGATCCTGAGCTTGTCTTCAGGGGTGTTGGCTATTCCTGCCAGTAGTTTTTAAATACATTGTTATGGTTATTTACATACAATTCCCCAGATAGTTCTGATTGAATTTGGTACTCTTGACTATTGGATACTATTGTAATATATGTGCTGCTCCAAGTAATGACTTTTGTAATTGAGGTGTGAGAGATTCTATCTATTCCTAGTGTGCTGGTGCCCCAGCTATTGAAGAAATTGTTCCTGTTTTGCTTGATGGTCAACTGTATGCCCCTCTTAGGCTTAGATATTTAACATCCCCACTTAAAAGAACAGTCCACTGGGATCTCAACTGCAGATTGCCCTATTTCTTCCTTGGCTCTAATGCAGGGATGTCAAACTCACGTTATCACAGCAGTGTCACATGGGACTTTTTCCCCCTTCGTTAAACCAGGAGCGGGCAGTGCATGACACATCCGGCCCGCGGGCTGGGAGTTTGACAGCCCTGCTCTAATGTATACCTTGTGAGCAGAATTGCTAAGTTTTATTTAAAGCAGTTGAGCTAAGAACCCATTGCTTTGGACAGCTTGGGATGTCCTGTAAAGGTGATTTATTTAAAGGTGATATAAAGCACTGTGAAACAGTATATTGCTATTGCTATTTGTCTGAGCATTGATTCTTTGCATTTACCATGTATGTTTTTATTACCACATTTTTCTTTTATCTATTTACCCTATAATTAGATCCTGTATTTGTATTTTTTTAATATGGTCCTAAGACTAATCAATTAACTCCTCTTCCACCTCCTAGTGTGTCCAGGTGCTTGTCCAGATCCTTTGGTAGGACACCAAGCACTACTAGTACCACTATATTATTTTCTTTTTCTGAATTTGCTTGAAGGAATCATCACTTTCAAAGCAGTTTACCCATCTTTAGTGCAAACTTCAATTAAACCTGGCCAAGAGAAACAAGAATGAGCAATGTTTTTGCAATTGTAAACCGAACTATTTATTCTCAAGTTTTGTATAGACATTTGTTCTTTAGTTTATTCTGTGTTTGCATGAGATATATTTATGTGTGTGTATATATGTTCATGCATATATACGCACGCAAGCATATACTTGCACACATACCTTTTCTGTTGTCCAGAATAATGTTTACTCAGGCTTTTCCAAGCATATCATTCCCTGTGTGAGAACTTGCTAGTAAGAATAATTTCTGCCAGTTTTGAGAGCACCAAAAAGAGGATGCTTACTTCAGAAAAGCTGACACAGCTTTACCTATAAAATAACCACCCAAGAAATCTGTTTTCCATCGGCTTGTTGTATCTTTACTGCACAATCAAGATCATGATGTTATTTTTTTGTTCCTCTCACATATGGCAAATGCTTTAATTTTTATAATGTTCAGTAATTCTTGACTGAGAAAGTATGCAAAGGCCATACTCTACCTTGCACCAAAGCTTGTGCATATGGAAAATTGGACCAAGAATTCTGCTAGCATTCCCCAAAGTGCTTTCTCAAGTAATTCAGTCTCAAGAAGTCTGTCTTATGTATTTACATTAAATTGAATTGTTTGAATCGACCCATTTATACATTATCCTTCAGTTTATGAATGCTGGGATAGTTCAGAAGAAACACCCTGAATGTTTTCCCTTACTAATTTGGTTCTAAAGAAGCACTTTTGGGGGGAAATGTCATGATGGAATATCTTGGAAAGAAAATTGGAAAAGTTTAAATATTATACTGCTAATGGATAGAAATATAATAAACTTGGGTTTAGACTTGAATAATCCATCCATTTCTTTTCCTCCAAAAGCAGAATAGATAACTTCTAATGGCTTATTCCCCTTGACCTGTTTCTTATATTACAGGTAATATTTGGGTTGTGGTCTCAAAAGAAAAGCTTCATTTTAGGGCCAGGATATAAGAAAAGCTATAGCAGGCAGCTGCATTATCTATCATAACTGATCTACCAATTGTTAGCAAAAATCCCAATTAGTTAAGTTAACCATATGGTTGACAGAGTTCTCTGTAGGCTTTTACTCTGTATGAAATGCATCTAATTTCATAAAATTTCATCTGGAGATCATTTTACACATCTATGGTGGCACAAACTGTTTCTCACAATCTGTCTGAACTGAAGTTCCCATGTTGGAAGTACTTTGCTGTAGTTAGAATTTCCATCTCATCCTACTGCCTGATTTAGCTTTGAATCTGAGAGATCAAGTATTGCCTTCAGTCATGGGATCTCAGTTATATTAGCTCTATATGTTAAATGTTACCTATAGAGCTTCATTTAAAAAGTATACAAAGCAAGCTGCTAAAATTCTTTTTTTTAATACACCCATTAAAATGGTAGTAGGGAATTAAACAAATTCTACTCACAGATCCAGCTTGGAAATTCTTGCTACTGATGGATATATGGTGAGATAAACTCTAGAAGATCAAAATTATGCTTGTGGTAATTCTTCCCTAGGGGAAAAATTATAGTGGATGTATTTATAGCAGGATTGAGCTCTTTAAAGGGTACTTACACAGAATTTTGGGATTAGTTGTGCCACATCAGTCACCTCTCAAAGTTTAGAAAATAAGTGCAATTCCTATTTGGCATTGGATCGACCTAGGAAATGTTTCTACAGAATTATACATTTTTTAAAAAAGGAAATCTCCCAAAAGCAAGGAATTTACCTTGGTCCACTTATCCTTAGTATGTAAACGTGTTTACTTTTTCATCTAGCCATTCATACCAATAGCAATAGCATTTAGACTTTTAAACTGCTTCACAGTGCTGTATGGCCCCCTCTAAGCAGTTTTACAGAGTCAGTATATTGCCCCCAACAATCTGGGCCTCATTAATATAGAAAAATGCTTTCTGTGGAATATTAATTGATGATAGATGAATGTAAAATGGATTGGGAGTGGATAATTCCTGCCAAATTATTAAGTGCATAGCCATTCCAAACTAAGATAAAGCTGTTTCATGTAGAGATTTATGCATTGGAAAAATTCATAGCCATATGAAAATAAAATTGGCATTATAGCCTGAAGAAATCTTTTATTTCTGTGTCCCAGAAATCATAATCCTAGAAGAAAAGGAATAATAAACCTGTATAGATGTACTGAAAATCGTTTGAGAAGCCTGCAGTTATAAAATGACACTGGGGCAAGTTGATGCAATTCTTTCGTTTATTTTAAAGAACTCATGTCCTTGATTTTATTAGCTTCAGCATTTTTATCTTAGTAAGTTCTCTTAGGAAATATTGCCTTGGCAAGTCAGTGAAAGATTTGTAACTGACCAGAAAGCATTATAAATTCTAGCATCTATTACAATGCAAGAGAAATTGAACATTTGATTTTCTTGAATTATACTTAAATTCTAGGCTAAGCCAAAATCAGATGGTTTTACAAACTGAACTGAATGATACCGGGTGCAGGAATTTGTTCTGATTTCCAAAACAGAACTAAACCTTGCCAATCTATTTGTGATCATCCAAGATTCTATCCATCTGTCTTCCGCCCATTCCATTGGAAAATATCAGATTAATTAAAATTACCCACTTCCAACCCATTAAAATGGCAAAAAGGGTGGCAAAATACCAGAGAGAAAACACTTCCTCTGGCAACTGTGGTGCTATAGTAGAGCAAAGAAAATGGTATGATCTGCAGTGCACTTACCAGCAATATCACATTTATCAACCATCACTGACAATGATCTCTTTGGTGCTTAGTGAAAAGGATATCACATCTCCATGAAACATCAGAGAGATTAATTGTTTTAACATTTTGGATTAATTGCTCTGAGCTGTATATATGATGCAAATGGTAGGTCAGGGGTGTCAAACTCTTGGCCCGCTGGCCAGATGCATCTCACTCTGGCCATGCCCACCCCTGACTTAGCGAAGGGGAAAAAAGTCATGATCTGTCACATAATGAGAACGTGACGACAACGTGATGTTGCAAGTTTAATATTTAATAAATATTAATAATATTTAATAATATTTATTTAAAGTTTTTATTTTTAAGACAAACATATACAAACAATACTTAAAAACATAAAACCATCTTCCATTTTATATACATGCAGTGTGTCAGTTGGTTATGAATCTTTTGTGCAATCCTTTCATAGTCATTACTCACAGTTTATATAAATTTCACATTGTCAAACTAACATATGCTTATATGTTTATCAGTTATTAATCATCCATGACTAAACTTTTTATTCCATCATTTTATATGAGATATCCCAAATTTTATATATATAAGACTTGTGAACGTTAACATCCAGAATCCCTGAGCCAGTATGAGTTAGGTTTAGAGTTAGGGTGGAAAATGCTGCCTGGAGAATTCTGGGAGTTGGTCACAAGTCTTAAAATTTTCATGGTTGGACACTCCTGGTTGAGGTGTTATTCTCATCCATAGCACTTTTTACAAAAGTGCATTTGTTTTCAGTATTTATATTGGAAATATACAATCTAGCATTTCATAAGTAAAAGAGGGACACTTGTATTGTTGTAACATCTTTGTCTTTACTTCCTGGAGCTTATACTAATTTACTGCACTTTTAAAAAGATTCTCCTCTATGTGCATTTTGCTGTAATTGTTCACTATGCAGCAATCTTTCTTGCACCAATTTAGGTTTGTCATAAGGCTGAACGAAAGTTGCCTACAAAAATTCTGTAAGTTATTTTTGGGTGGAGTTCATCGAGTATTGTTGATCATTTTTCAACAGTTTATGGTGTGTATTTCTGAGAAAAATTGGCAAATTTATCATTAAATTAAATTTTATTATTAGAACATTGGGAAAGAGATGAAGACTGAAATGAATAGAGTCCAAGCCGACCACTTTCCACAATATTAAAAGAGCATTTAACAATATTAACATTGGCTCTGCAATAGTACAAAGAAGCTATCCTCATAGAATATAACTTTAAAAACTCACTTTTGCCAACTATGCTTCAAGAAATAATCAGAATTTCCTAGGATAGTTTTCTTCAGTATGATTTTAAAGGCAGTTGGCTGTTTAATATTTTAGTTTATTATGTGTTTGATGTCTGACATAAAATTTTGGTATATGACTATCAAGCAAGTTTGATACTTCATAGAAACATAATCTATTGTCTTCCAGATATTTTGGGGTTTCCTAAAACTGGAAGGTTAGAGAGCTGTAAATCCAATGCATTTCAAGGGTAAAATTTCATTAACAGATTAAAAAAAATCTTGAAAAATGAAGACTTCAAACACTGATAAGAAAATAGTCCTTTACAAGATTTCAATATGATCTTAAAGAAACCATGGTTAAAAAAAACCCACAACAAACCTTCAAATGGTACTTGTGTATTTGAATTGAAGATTGATTCTAGTAAATAACCTTTAGGAGAATAATACTTCCTTTGCAGTGACTGAATGCTAACTGCAAATCTTTTATCACAAATGGATGTTATTCAATATTGAGCATTGGTCTAACCTTCTGTGTTTATTTAGTTAACTACAGTAGTTACACTGAGTAATATTTTTCATAACTTGTTATCTTGATTCATTTTTATCGTCAATACTTCACTCTGGAATGTCAAAGGTCTGTTTTTTGTCAACTTGAAAGCTAAACTAGATAACTGGGATGCGGGCAAAGCTGAATAGGAACCAGAAACAGAAGGATTCTGCCACCCTTTGGACTCCTTGCAGCTTTTCTTGCTGGCCATTCTTTAAATTTCCCATAGACCCAGTATTGCAACAGATGAATAATTTTGCTATGCAGGCAGCCAGTTATCTGCAAAACTTTCCAGGAACAGCAAAAGCAGTGCAATTATCTCCTTAGGTCAGTACTTTGTGCTGATGGCACCAATATAGGAGCTATGTCAGAATAACTGCTTTGCAACTTGAAAATGGGGCCTACCTCACCCATCCTTGATTGGGGATATCACAGCTCATTCTGGGGCTAAAACAAAAGAACAGATGTGGAAGTGCCCAACAGACAAGGTGAAATCCAGAGTTTGGCTCAATGTCTACAGAAAATCAATGTCAATATTTCTCAAGAAAACATTTTACTTTTAAACCTTTTCCAGAACAGGCCTTTTGAGTAGAGAATTTTATTTTCACAATGTTACTGCATTATGCCTAAAACCAATTAATCTTCCTCCCTCCCTTCCTTCCTCCCTTTCTCTCCTTCCCTCCCCCTCCCTCCCTTCCTTGTATAATCACTATTCTTTTTTTTTTCTATTTATTTACTCACCCACAAATCTTCCTCCCTCCCTTCCAGACATCTGAAAAAGGAAACAGTTTATTTCATAATGTTATTGTAACATTAGAATGTATTAATCTTTGAGAGAAGTGAATGATTATAAGATACACAAGATATATAGCAAAACACCGTTCCCACATTGGCAAGCTGCTTTAATCTCCTTTACTGGTGCTTTGTTCTGTTGGATCTACCTATTATAGGGCTTAGAAGACAAGATGTATGCTTGGGAATGAAGACGATTCATAAATAAATGGGCACATTGAATAAAGATTTTACCTATATCTGAAACGGATGTGTTGGCAGTTATACATATTGGGATATGGTTGGATACAAGCAGTCCTTGACTTACAGTTCATTTCATGACTGTTCAAAGTTACAATGGCTCTGAAAAAAGTGACTTATCACCATTTTTCATACTTATGACCGTTGCAACATCCTGTGGTCGTGTGATCAAAATTGGATGCTTGGCAACTGATTTATATTTCTGATGGTTACAGCATCTTGGGGTCATGTGAACAGCTTTTGTGACCTTCTGACAAGCAAAGTCAACGGGGAAGCCAGGTTCACTTAACAAGTGTGTTTACTTATGTAATAACTGCAGTGATTCACTTAACAACTGTGGCAAGAAAAGTCATAGAATAGAATAGAATAGAATAGAACAACAGAGTTGGCAGTGTTGGAGGTCTTCTAGTCCAACCCCCTGCTTAGGCAGGAAACCCTACACCACTTCAGACAAATGGTTGTCCTATCTCTTCTTAAAAACTCCAGTGATGGAGCACCCACAACTTCTGGAGACAAATTGTTCTACTGATTGATTGTTCTAACTGTCAGGAAATCTCTCCTTAGGTTGATTCTCTCCTTGATTAGTTTCCACCCATTGCTTCTTGACCTGCCCTCAGGTGCTTTGGAGAATAGCTTGACTCCCTCTTCTTTGTGGCAGCCCCTGAAATATTGGAACACTGCTATCATGTCATCCCCAGTCCTTCTTTTCATTAAAATAGACATAATCAGTTCCTGCAACTGTTCTTCTTCTCTGCACTGTCTCTAGAGTCTCAACATCTTTTTTACATCGTGATGACCAAAACTAGATGCAGTATTCCAAGTGTGGCCTTACCAAGGGATTATAAAGTGGTATTAATACTTCATGTGATCTTGATTAAAGTGGAGCAGAACTCCCTTAACATTATATCTAACTTAACAACATACATTTTGGGCTCCATTGTGGTCTCAAGTGAAGGATTACCTATATTTTATTTATTTTGCTGGGATAGTTTATCCTCCTGTGGCAGGAACATGAAAGGTCATCCTAATCCTTAGCCTTGAACTAGCTTTCCAAAATCAATTTCACTGAGATAGTTTGATGCAAGAAAAGTAGCATTTTGGGATTTCATCCTTTCAGTGTATAATCCCAGAATATTCCACGTGTCTAGCCTCCACCTCTTAAGTCAAGAGAGATGTGAAACTAAATATAGAATATAAAGAAGATGACCTGGTCAAGAATATGCACAAACCATTAACCAATAAAAGGGTCTGCAACATTTTAGAGTCCGAAGCAAGAAGATAACATTCCTCTCAGACAGGCACTTCCTGAATTCAGTTAACTATAAAGGATGCAGCATAACTAGATTTTCATGAATGTACTGTTAAAGCCAATATCAACAAAAGTAGTTTTAACCTTTCTGTGGAGTTGTTTTCCTGATATGGTCTACTTTGTGGGTCTGACACTAAATACACTATTAAGGATTAGGGCCATGTTTTTAGAATTAAAACATACATACATATAAAAATCCCAATCTTAGATATAATGAAAGGGAGGGGCAATAGTTATTGGGAACAAAATCCACAAGGAAACAGGATTTACCATAATCTTTATTTTCCTCCTTATGATTATAATGTCTCCCATCCTCCCAGTGCAGTTATTATCTGTATTGAGTCTATGTGTGTTAATTTTGTCAGTATGTCCCTGTATGTCTAACATCTGCCTTTCCTGTATGTCTAACATCTGCCTTTATGTTTAGATGTTTAGATGTTGCTGGGAACAACTTTGTATTTCTATATACTGTTGAAAATAGTATCCCTGTCTGTTGCTAACTATTAGGAAAAATGCTGTGGTTTCTAATGAAAGTATCTAGTAGCACATCTTGTTTAGCTGTTTAAATTAGGCACTGCTTGTTCCCAAAATTGTGGGCTTATACAAAGCTGCTGTGTTTCTTAGAAGTTTGAAGGATACTAGCATGCTTGATCGATGGCAGAAGACTTTTGGAATAAGATTTTACCTCATAGGGAGTCTTCGTAAGTCAGGGCTCCAACTATTGGCAGTAATATAGCTGTTGTACTAAGTTGGGAGGCCTCTGGAAACTGAGTCATTTCCAGAAACATGACAAGGATTTCTAATTGTCAGCTGTGTGACAACAGTGGCGACACTAAAATGAAAATATTGGAGGCGAAGGGAATGTCTAAAATAACTTTTCAGAGAAGTAAAAAGTCCCTTTTCAATGAAAGGGTCTCCATTCTAATGCCAGTCAAAAATATGTGGTCAAAAACTGGTAGTAGATATTTGCCTGACTGACCCATGCTTTGCTTCTGGCGCTGATTGGTTTAACATTGTAAGCTGCCCCAGAGTCATATCGATGTGGGACGGGCAGCAAACAAATGTAATAATAAATAAATAAAAAACTGATGGATTTCAGCTTCTGATAAAACAAAATAGATCTCCACAATTCTACATTTTAAAATTGTACACAGATCTACTAGATGCTTTTGAGGCCCAAATGCAGGACCAAATTTTACATTTCACAGGCATTTTTTTTCTTTAATAATTTTAACAACTGCTAATCCTCCCTAGACTGGACTCAAATGTACTGCAGCAACGTGATATAAATAGATATTCTTCAGCCCTGCACTCTCGTTTGATTCCCAATCCTATTCTGTAGGACATTTAGTCCTAAAGAGGTTTGTGAAGGCCTGCTGGGGCAGTGGGAAAGGGACTTTATGTTGCCAACTGAGTCTGTTCTTTTGACTCTTGGATGTATTTGGTACTTCAGTGTCTTCAGGCTGAAAGCTTATGCGGTACAATTTTTTTAGCTTCATTTTGAAGAAAGAGGCAGTTTGATAACATGGGCTATATACCATTTTTTTACACTAATTTTCTTCCATCCCTCAATTATCTGGCAATTTCGGTACCTGCTTTGCCAGGCTGTATTAGTATTAGTAAAAAGCCAATGGGTTCTTCTAAGAAACTGAATATGAACTTCCAAATGTCAGTTTCATTCGCTGCTTTGCAAACATACAATTCTGTTTTTATCTCTCATTAAAAAGTGCAGGCAAGCTACTCAGTGGTGGGATTCAAAATTTTTTACTACCAGTTCTGTGGGCATGGCTTGGTGGGCATGGCAGGGGAAGGATGCTGTAAAATCTCCAGTCAGAGGTGGTATTTACCGGTTCTCTGAACTACTCAAAATTTCCGCTACCGGTTCTCCAGAACTGGTCAGAACCTGCTGAATACCACCTCTGAGGCTACTTATTTTCCTCAGCATCTCTGCAATGTGGTTATTACATTTGCAGAGAAAACTTCCTTTGGCTGAAAATCATAGTCCAAGATGATTCCAAGTAAGTCAAACAAGTTAGCTTCTGGCCTGGTTTTTGCTTTTGGTGCAAACATAGTTTCGATTAGTTTTAGCTGGCTTCTTCTGCCCCCTTGTGGTTGTTTATTAGTACTTTCCCCGCCTCTAAATAATGAAAGGATCTCTATCCTAGGAAATCAGCAAAAAAAGGAAGCAGGAATAATTTTCTAGTTGAACTTGTATCAGCCACCGGAAAGAAAAACAATAAGGTCACGCTAATTGATATTCAGCTTTCTTCATTTATTGAATGCATGTGTTATTTTTGCCTTTGTATATACTCTTTTAATATATTTTTGAATGATGGAGACCAGCTTTGCTATTTTTTTTCTTCTTTGCTACCACTATTTTTCATGTTATTATTTTTTCAGAAATAAACATTTTCTGCTGGTTTCCCTCATATACTGCATTGGATTTATATTTGGAATACAGAAATCGACTAATCATTAGAGATTGGTAGACCTTATACGAGAGAATTGGCTGTTCATTTATTGTTTGGATGCCTTGGGAAGCGATGAATTTCTTTCTGGAATAGAGCCAGTTTGGTGTAGTGATTAAGATACCAGGTGTGAAATCAGGAGACCTGAGTTCTAGTTCTGCCTTAGGCATGAAAACCGGCTGAGTGACCTTGAGCAATCATTTGCAGCTCAACTTACCCCATAGGGTCATTGTTGTGGGAAAAGAGTATGCTTGTCACTTTCAGTTATTTATAAAAATAATAAAGGCTGGATTTAAAAAAAATCTAATTTTTTTAAAAAATGATTATTGTTGTCAAAGATATTTAATTTATTTTATTTGAAATATTTTAACAGCTGCCCATCCCACAATCCAGGCAACTCACAACCCCCCCAAAAATAGAACAACTTTTATCTGCAATAGAAAAAGATTGAAGTGGGCATAAATATTAAAACCAAACATTAAAACCAGAAAACCGGTTAAACTGCCCACAA
Organism: Notechis scutatus; assembly: GCF_049901735.1. Classification (NCBI taxonomy): domain Eukaryota; kingdom Metazoa; phylum Chordata; class Lepidosauria; order Squamata; family Elapidae; genus Notechis; species Notechis scutatus. The sequence continues at coordinate 180,372,743 of NC_142009.1, forward strand.
CAATTTCATCTCAGTACACTCAGATATGAGGCTAACCAAGCCATTTTGGGATGTGAATTATTAATGAGCAGGATTAGGACTGGGGAGAGAAATCCTCGCTTAGCTGTGAAAGCTCTCTGAGTGTCTTTGGGCTACATACTTATTGAGTGAATAAATCAAAAGGATTACAGGTTATGCAACTTTTATTCAGAAAGTAAAGGGAGCTACAGGGTTAGGTAACTTTCAAATCTGATACTGTTTTAAGATGCTATGAGAACTCTGAAAACTTTGATGTTTATTCTTCTGATGCTCCTTTTTACTTTTTCTCCTCTTCATCATCATCTTCTAGTTGTTTTAATTTTTTTAAAAAAAAAACCTATAATTGCATGCATGGGCAAATTAAATAAGTGTAAAAAGATGTTAGTTTCAGGCATGGGCAGTGCTTTCAAAGGAGTACAAAGGTAGTCTAGTGCTGGATTGAGAGGTTTTACTAATCGTGCAACATAATTTGTTGAATAAATGACTCATTGCTTAGATTCATACTGCAAGTCCAGCTATGATTTGCAAATTTCACTGGGTTGGTTTATGGCCAATTAACTGGTAAAATCCATTACCACAATTCACGGCTATGGCAGTAAACTTAGTTGACTTCAAAAGAAATTGAGATAAATTCATGGAGGTCAAGACTATCAGAACCTATTGTTCTTGTAAATCAGTTACTTTAAATTTGGGCCAGCGTCTCTTTTAATACAGTATCAGCTATAAGGGTGAAAGAGGGTTGTTGCTCTCCTTCCTGCTTGTGAGCATCTCAAGGCATTGAGTTTGGCCAATGTGAGAAATAAAATGCTGAACTATGATAGGCTTTGGCCAGAATGAGCAGGGCTATTCTTGTGTTCTAATGTCCTAATAAATTAAGCCAAACTGAATCAATCAACCATATGAGTTAATGGGTTGTTTGAACCCGGTCCCTGAGCTCTAGCACAAGAATTCAGCCTTTGTTCCAATGCTGTTGAATTATGGTGCCATGGGGCATGGATAATGTTCATTGCACTGCTCTATTTGCTTGACTGTCACCAATATATTTAAACATACAAAGCTGATTCTTGCTGGAATAGTTGAGCTAAGGTTCCTGTGTTCTCCATTCTCTACTTCAGAAAGTCAAGAATATAAATGACAGCCCTTTTATCTTTTTGATTCAGTTTAGTGGGATCTTCTCAATATCTGGATTGTCAAAAGATTTCACTATGCTAGAAATTTTTTTTTGCACAAATGTTAATGTAATTCTGTATATATAACCAGAGTCTGATGCATGTTGTTTTGGGAAGGCTTCCTTAGCACATCTCATTTTTACTATTTTTTTTTTTAGTATATGAAAAAGATAAATGGGTAGCTCTCAAGGCTCTCAGGCTGATTGGTCTTGCTATCTATGCCGGCAATAGCGTCATAATCACATGGTTCTAGACTGCAATTCTGCCCAGTGAAATGCTTTGGATAGCTATGCTCATGACAACTTCAATAAGTCTTCTGAGTCAGGAATATTTTCCTGTTCTTGTGTTGGAAGCATTTTTCTTCTTCTTCACAGCAGAAATCAGATGCTACTAATGTTGTTCTCTCTCCTTTCTCTCTTCCAGACTTAGAAGAAGAAGAAATTGCCTGCACTCAGAATAACCAGGTGTATCTGAATAGGGACATCTGGAAACCTTCGGATTGCGAGATTTGTGTGTGTGACAATGGAGCCATTCTGTGTGATGCTATTCAGTGTCTCGAAGTACTAGAATGTGAAAACCCACGGGTCCCCCCTGGAGAGTGTTGTGCTACATGCCCAAACACAGGCCGGACTGGATTTGAAGGTTCTATCGGTAAAGTTTTTTTAAAAATACAAAATAACTTTCAATAGATCAGTTTTTTTTTTTTAAATCCATACTTTCAGTGACCGTTTGATAGTAATGTCTAAGTAAAGCACGACACGAGAAGATCAGGTGTGCACTACAATATACTGTGATCAGTGATAATGAAAGGAAAAAACCAAGAAGCTAAAAAACCAAAAGGTTATATAGCAGAATGTACAAAACATTAATTGTGAAAGGTTCATTGTAAATGAATTAATTTAGAAAGTGATCTTACTCATTCTATTTTTTATTTATTTAAAGCATTCTCTCTCCCCCACCCCCCACTTTTTTGTTTAAAATGGATGGTTTTACCTTTCTAGTGAGTGTTACATGTATACAGTTGTTAATTCATTTTGGTTTGATTATTTTTAACACGTGCAAGTCTAATTTATATACCTTTTCTCCTAAAACATAGATTCCCCCCCCACATTTTCTCCCCCTGATAAGCATTTCATCTATACCTCCTCCAAACACACAAACAATTCTTTTAAAGCCAAAGACTTGATTGTGAGAAGAGCACAGCTTAGAAAGGAATACCAAAATCAGATTAGTTTTGTTCGAAGTATAGACTGAATGAAACTTTCCAATATTCAATAATTTTAGTACATTTTTCAACTGAAAACTGTTCCAGAACTTGCAAGATATTTAAAAAACTCAGCAATGACTGTGTTTTCACTGATACCAAAGTTTGAGAGGAATGGATATGCATATAGAAGTAGACTGAATTCTCCAGGCATATCTATGGGACAATATAGGCAGGATAAAAAACAATGGATGGAAGTTAATCAAGGAGAGAAGCAACCTAGAACTAAGGAGATATTTCCTGACAGTGAGAATAATTAATCAGTGAAACGGATTGCCTTCAGAAGTTGTGGGTGCTCCCCACAACTTGTGGGGAAATTTTTGGAGAGACTGGAGAGCCATTTGTCTGAAATGATATAGTGTTTCCTGTCTGAGCAAGGGGTTGGACTGGAAGACCTCAAAGATTCCTTCCAGCTCTGCTATTCTCTTAATACGTATTATGTATGAAAATGGTGGTGGCGATTGTAGAGAAAGCAATACTTCAGTGACAATCCCTCGTACTGTGTCTGTTTCATCCCCATTCCCAAGTCCTTGAAGAGATGTTGACAATTTTGGGAACACAGAATGGATCAATAAATTCAACAGAATATTTTTTAAAATAGATGTATAGAAGGACTCATTTCTTTTCTTTTTTCTTTAAAATAACTTTTTTTAAAGATTGCACAAACAAAACAAAATATCAGAATAAAAAAGAACCATGCAATACAAAAAAACAATAAGGAAAAAAATTAAACAAATTGAAACCAAAATATAGGCAAAAAGACCCTGCTAACATTTAAAGACCCTAACAGACCTTAACAAATTTTAAGGCTAAACATTTAATATGTAAAACATACAAATGTCACTAGTTTACAAAAATACTTTTACACATTACTAAAATTATAAAATTATATAACAAAATCTATACCAAAGAGGAATGTGTTACTTCATTCGTTGATTAGTTAAAAACGCTGCCTTTTCTAAGATGGACAAGTTACACATTTCTCAAAGAGAATTTTTATTGTCTTGAATAATATCACTTTTCCACTGTCTCAATATATTTTTTCCATCCACCATGCCCAGATTAACCAGAATTCTTCATAGATGTTAAGATTCCAGAGTTTTGGAATACGATTCTACATCACATTAACATCTTTAACATTTAGAGATTTCCCCATGAATATACTTACAAATGTGGAAATATTATTTCAGATGATTACCAGTAGTTCAGAAGAACAAATTAGATAGGCCAATGAACTTTTACATTTCCAGGAAAAATGTAGTAGGGAAAATCTAATACTCATCCTTTTGAATACAGTAATTTTTTGAGGGTGTGGGGGTGGGGTGGGGAAGCCCAGTCAACTTAAAATATGGTTTTGATGAATCAATTTTTATATCAAATTTGATATTGGGTGGGTGTTAAAAGCTTGCTTTTATCAGATATTCTAATTCTTCAGTCCAAGTTTGATATATCCGTGTAATACCAATTTTAAAAATATTGTGCTTTAAAAATATAAGCTATATTGTGAGTCAGACTTAAATCTATGAATTCGTATTCTTCTACCATGCACATAGTTATCAAAATCAATGAATGGGTCTGCTGAGAAATTCCTAAGCAAAATATCCCATGAAATAATGCATGACTAATCCATGCTGATCTTATTTGAAATTAGTTGGAAGCAGAACTTTGTAGATAGATACAGTGCTAAAGAACTGGGAAGGTCTGCAACATGCATTATCTTTCAAGCTGTAAATGTAAAATTGCTAGGATGTCTAAATAAACCTTTTCCTGATATAATTGTGAAATAGTAGAGCTTCTACTTAATATTCTGCCTCTTTGGACTCATGTCTCCAGTTAATCTTAACATTGTAAGTAGCTTTAGACCTGAACGCTGCCATCTGAGACTTAAAAACAGTTCAAAATGACAATTTGGTTTTAGAACACAGGTGTCCCACCTTTGGACTTGCCTTGGCTACAATGAGTGAAGTGGAATTGTCTTGGGTCACATATAAAGTATATAATATAATTAATGTATCTAAATAAAAGAGAAGCATGGTACCTGCTGGTAAAGCGCCTCACCTCCCACTCAGATGATTGAGAACTCAATCCTAGGTAGCGGCAGATGTTTCTCTCCTAGAGCATAAAGAAAAAAAAATCTGCTATGAACTCCATGTGGTGTCAGGAAAGGCATCTGGCCAGTAAATGCCTCAACTCTATCCAGTCGCCCCGACTTTATCCTGAATTAAGGGATTATAGTATTGTAGAAAGGGAGTTATTAATTTTTATAAATAACAAAACTTTCTTCAATGTTTTATAAATCTTGTGGGGCTTCATTACTAGCTGTCCAGGGCCACAAGCAGGTTAGACACACCTGTTCTAGACTATGACCTTAATGTTGTGTAAGTCATATTTTGGTGCCAGTTGTTATTGCATCAAATTGCTACTTGGGCATATAATATTTTCTTTGGATAATTGGAGCTGTTTTCAGTTAGTGTCAAGCTAGTTCTCCCCCCACCCACCTTAGAATAGTAATAGTCCATTTTGTTGTCCCTTTTTAAAGCCATTCAGATGCAATTGCCAAATTATGACATTACTGTGTTTCCTTTGATTTTCTTTTATAACAAAAGCAGCATTATCTTGCCACAAAAATAGACATTCCCCTCAAATAATAAAATAGAACCTGATGATTAAGAAACAAGACAAAAACACTTTAGAGATTATTCAATCACAGATCCCACATTTATCATTAACTCAAAACAAAAATGTAGTCTAGAAGTGCAGGGACGAAACTTTTAATTGAAATTAGGAATACATTTATTGTGTGGAACTTAATTCCTGTTAAACTCTGCTCTATAGAAGGATTTGGATCATAGAGAAGCACTGCCTGACAATAACCAGCTTATTATACAAACCTGTTGCTTTGGCAGCTCGAATGGGAACCTGCCAGGAGCAGCATGGAACCTGCCAGGAGACAAGCCAGAGTTTCTGGCTCAGATATTAGAGTAAATAAACAAGAGATGGAGCAGCAATGACTTGTTAGCTAAGCTTGCTGGATGAAAAAGTGAAGCAGGATTGATCAAGCAAAGCACATCATCACGTAATAATCAAGGATTCACTACAGTTTGGGCTTACTGTGACATTGTAGTACAGCCTATAAGAGTCGAGTTTCATGCTACCCATGGAGAATCACAAAAGATTCTAAAAGATTCTGGTGAAGAAGCCACCTAGATGATCTATTGGTAATCAATAGTTTAAGAGACAAAAAGGAAAGAACTGAGCAACCCATTTGTACCTGCTATTTGCAGTTCTGTCAGTAGGATAATAGCGAGGTAATAACTGAGAGCCAGGCCGGTGCAGTGGTGAAGGTGCTGGCCTAGAATCCAGGAGACTGTGAGTTCTAGTCCTGTCTTAAGAATAAGAACTCACCTGAATGACTTTGGGCCTAGTCACTCTATCTCAGCCCAATCTATCTCACAGGGTTGTGAGGGAATAAGGAGGAAGATTGGGTATATTTGCTACCCTGAGTTACTTATAAAGACATAAAAGTGACATAAAAAAAAAATCTGATAGACAGACAGACAGATCAAGCTGAACTGGAGAGCTACAATGATCCAATTCCCTTCTTTGAGAATATGCTGTTTACAGAGATTCTGGGACAAGCCTTCTCTGAAATGGCCTTTTAAGGAATGACTTTTACTTCATTATGCAGTCTCCCTCCTCTATACTGGCATACAGAGGACCATAAAGACTCAGCTCTTCAGGACACATTTAGGCATGTTTAACCTACCGTCACAGTTGGCAATGTCACTGTGCATAGATGGATGACAGTAGTTTATGTTTTTAACCCTATGTTCTGGCATTTTGTCAGTTGTTCAGAACCAATGGGAATTTAATGGCGTAGAAGCTTTAGTATTTTTTTTATAAAAAATATTAACCTATTTAAATGTTTCCATGATTAAGAAGGAAATGTAGTATTATTACACACTAAGTATTTTCTTCCAAAATTCATACCATATAGTTCCCTGAAAAATGAAAACAAAATCTCTTTAAATGACAGCAGGAGTGATTCATTATTTGTCTGCCTAGAGGAACAGAAACTGGAATGACCCCTAATTGGAAAAAAAGGAACCTATAGTTGGAGGAACTTCGTGACATTCTTTCAAACTGGAAGCCAGCAACAGCACACATGCAAACCCACAGTCCTTTCCTATCCATCTTTGCTTTGAAGTAAATTCCATCAAGGCCAGAAGGGCTTATGTCTAGATACAGTGGAACATTTGTATACATTTGTATACACCCCCGTGCATTATGCTTTCTGAAAATGATTTGTCAGTGATGATACTGATTATAAATTAAGAGTGCTGTGCTGGTTGCTCTATGCCAGTTAAGCAGTAAAACCAGATATGGTTGCTTTAATAAACAGATGGTACATGTCTGGAGAGTCTTTAGGTGTTTTTAAGGTCAAAGGCTGAATATTTATTCAGTAATACAAATACGGAGAAATATGTTTGGAAGCTGCAGGCTGCATAAGAGCTCTTAAATATATTAATTCATGTCAGCTGTCCCTAACCTGATGTCCTACAGATGTGGTGAAACTATAGCTCTTACAATCCTGCCAATTGGAATCTCAAAAATGTCTTAAGAGAGGATACATGTGTCCTCCCAACATATGTCTGTCTGTTCGCTTGCCTGTCTGCCTGTGTATGTAGGTTTAATTTTAGCATTCTCCTTAAAACAAAAGGTAAGTGCTCAAAGAAAAAAAAGGAGATTTTATTTAATGGTTCATGTTACCTAGAAGATTTTCTACTATGTGAAATAAAAAACATAAATACAAAATATTGGGGTTAAATGTAATCTTAAAAGCCTAGTGCATTGTAAATAGATACAGTACGCACAGTTTAAGTTTTTTCCGACCTTACATTTTTTATTCCACTTCAGCACAAGTACATTAATGCACTTTTAATGAGCCTGCATTAAAATGTATGTGCTTTTGATGCATGTGTTACAGTATTGATTTTTCTGTCTGTGTTTTTCCTTAATACATTGCTGTTTGGTATGATTTTTCCCAAGTGTGCAGATTTCAACAGACTTTTCCCTGATATGCATTTCTGAATGCATTTTTTAAAACTTACATTTTCAACTTTTTTTAAAAAAAAATCATATAAATAACAGTATTTAAGTAAGTTTTAGTGTGTAAAGTATGGATTTAGTTAATTTGCATTAAAATCTGAATCAAGTGAACTTCCGTGCCATCTGAAATAACACCCAATTAGTTAAATTTATTCCCAGTTATGTTGCTCGGTAGGGATAGGCAACAAATTTTCTGGATATTGATGGAGTGAAGCTCAACTTTTTACAGGGTTTTTTCCTGCCTGTCATTGTTTCATTCAGTGTTATGACTTTGATGCCAAATCTCTTCCCAAAACTACTGCCACCTAAGAATAGCAATAGCATTTAGACTTATTTATCATTTCACAGTGCTTTACAGCCCTCTCTAAGCAATTTAGAGTCAGCCTATTGCTCCCAAACAATCTGCATCCTCATTTTATTGACTTTGGAAGGATGGAAGGCTGAGTCAACCTTGAGCCTGGTGAAATTTGAACTGCCAAATTGCTGGCAGTCGGCAGTTAGCAGAAGTAGCCTGCAGTACTGCATTCTAACCACTGTGCCACCGCGGCTCTTGAATGCCTGTTTTTTCCATTCATGTCAGTGCCTTGCAGTCAACCAGTCATACATAGCCAGAGGGGGTTAGCATCTCTTTTCTAGAGGATTAACTAATACTGGTAAAAAGCTGATCTTAGGAACATAAAATGAGCAAAATGTTTTGTATTCCATATTTGTGTATTTGCACTCCAACAGCAATTAACATTGAAACAATCTGCATATACCCTGTGACGGCGTAATAGATCTGGAGGCCTAGAAGCTAACCGATGACTCTAATATGAGTGGCCCATTGGACATCTGGCTATTCTAAGTATTCTGTAACTTTAGCCACTGTCCTATTACAAGGTTTTGGGATAAGGATGGGAGTCAGGAGAGCAAGGATTTTTCTTTCCTCCTCAGGAGTCTCGGTTGAGAGTCTTCAGAGAAGCAAGAAGGACTGGATTGGCATATGATTTGGAGTTTGCCCAAAGTCCCTCTGCCCAGAGAATTAGTTAAGTGAAGTTGGCAGTGAAAGGACAGAGTAGCCACACCAGGATGTATTGTTTCTTTTCAGTGGTTAGTTCTCTAGTTACATCTTTTCTCTCGTTCACTGTCCCTCTCTCTCTCTTTGTTCAGAGTAATATTTTCTGTTCTTATGCTTCTGAAATAGATCTATTGTTGCCTTTTAAAAAATTAAAATCCTCTATTCTTTGTTTGTTTAACACACACACACACACACACACACACACACACACACACACACACACCGAATTTAATAACACAAACACATTGTGTTTTGTTCTTTCACCATGGACTTCCAAAATGGCTTAAACTTGGTAAGATAGGTTAAAAGGGGGGAAATTGAGATAATTATTTAAAATATTATTCCTGGATGAGGTGGATTTGCTGCAGTGCCCTCAAAAGACTGTTGGTGTGTCTACCCTTTCCAGAACAGGTCATGGCAGCATAACTGCTGGCTTAAATCGTCATCTATGGTGAGCAATCTCACTAGCCAGTCCAAAACACAATAGATGGGATCCCATCTATTGGGAGAGGATGGGAGAGGATAGGTAGGATGATCTTGACAATATATAGTCACTAGCTTTCAAAAGTTAAATATGCTTAGCTCATGAGATATGGCTCTACAGACATGATCACCAGTGCTTGGAAATTAACTGTGTTAATTAATTATTTCATTTTGCTTCCCTTTTTCTAGGTAGAGGACTAAAGGTAAGCTTAATTATTGTTATTTAGATCTCTCTCTCTCTCTCTCTCTCTCTCTCTCTCTGTGTGTGTGTGTGTGTATATATACATACATACACACACACTGCTCAAAAAAATAAAGGGAACACTTAAACAACACAATGTAACTCCAAGTCAATCACACTTCTGTGAAATCAAACTGTCCACTTAGGCAGCAACACTGATTGACAATCAATTTCACATGCTGTTGTGCAAATGGAATAGACAACAGGTGGAAAGCAGAGGCAGTTAGCAAGACATCCCCAACAAAGGAGTGGTTCTGCAGGTGGTGACTATAGACCACTTCTCAGTTCCCATGCTTTCTGGCTGATGGTTTGGTCACTTTTGAATGCTGGCGGTGCTTTCACTCTAGTAGTAGCATGAGACGGAGTCTACAACCCACACAAGCGGCTCAGGTAGTGCAGCTCATCCAGGATGGCACATCAATGCGAGCTGTGGCAAGAAGGTTTGCTGTGTCTGTCAGTGTAGTGTCCAGAGCATGGAGGTGCTACCAGGAGACAGGCCAGTCCATCAGGAGATGTGGAGGAGGCCGTAGGAGGGCAACAACCCAGCATCAGGACCGCTACCTCCGCCTTTGTGCAAGGAGGGACAGGAGGAGCACTGCCAGAGCTCTGCAAAATGACCTCCAGCGGGCCACAAATGTGGATGTGGCTGCTCAAACGGTCAGAAACAGACTCCATGAGGGTGGTATGAGGGCCTGACGTCCACAGGTTGGGGTTGTGCTTACAGCCCAACACCGTGCAGGACGTTTGGCATTTGCCAGAGAACACCAAGATTGGCAAATTCGCCACTGGTGCCCTGTGCTCTTCACAGATGAAAGCAGGTTCACACTGAGCACATGTGACAGACGTGACAGGGTCTGGAGATGCCGTGGAGAATGTTTTTCTGCCTGCAACATCCTCCAGCATGACTGGTTTGGCAGTGGGTCAGTAATGGTATGGGGTGGCATTTCTTTAGGGGGCTGCACAGCCCTCCATGTGCTTGCCAGAGGTAGCCTGACTGCCATTAGGTACCGAGATGAGATCCTCGGACCCCTTGTGAGACCATATGCTGGTGAGATTGGCCCTGGGTTCCTCCTAATGCACGACAATATTAGACCTCATGTGACTGGAGTGTGTCAGCAGTTTCTGCAAGATGAAGGCATTGATGCTATGGACTGGCCCGCCCATTCCCCAGACCTGAATCCAATTGAGCACATCTGGGACATCATGACTCGCTCCATCCACCAATGCCACGTTGCACCATAGACTGTCCAGGAGTTGGGGGATGCTTTAGTCCAGGTGTGGGAGGAGATCCTTGTAGGGAGGTCATACAGGCACGTGGAGGCCACACACACTACTGAGCCTCATTTTGACTTGTTTTAAGGACATTACATCAAAGTTGGATCAGCCTGTAGTGTTTTTTTTCCACCATTCTTTCTAAAGTTTCCAGACTTTCTGACTTGAAATAAATAACAAGATATGCTTAGATATGGGAAGAATGTAAGGAAAAATGAATGAAATGACAGATGTGGATTTCTGTGGAGTGTAATTGCAGCTTGAGGCATATGGGATAAAGAATGCATATATGATTCTTTAGCGCATCACTCAGCTGATCTGAGTGGGAAGAAACTTGACGTATCTTTCTGCTACCTGGAGAATGAAATGCCAATTCACTTTATTTATTTATTGAAGAAATACCAGTAAGTAAGTAAGTAAGTAAGTAAGTAAGTAAGTAAATAAATAAGTAAGTAAGTACCATGTTTCTCACAAAATAAGCCCAAGCCTTATTTTTTTTTGACCCCCCAAAAAACAGCTAGGCTGTCTTTTCAGGGGTGACTTAATTCCCTCCCCCACCTAGAGCGGCCCATGTGCACGTACCTCGCCACGAGGCCGTTTCTATGAAAGCTCCCCAAAGGCAGATTCCCCAGCCGCTTCGGGGTGAGGCATGGCTGCCCGTGTCCCCTCACCATTAGGCAGTGTTTTTGGGGCGATGGAAGCTCCCCAAGGGCAGTCACCAGCCACTTCGATTGGCCGGTAGAAGTGGCCTCGGGGCGAGCACACATGCACACTCCCCTCTCTGCGAGGCCGCTTCTATCAGCCGACAAAAGCTCCCTGAAGGCGGAGTCCCCAGCCTCTTCGGGGCGAGGCGTGGCTACCCATGTCCCCTCGTCATTAGGCAGTGTATTTTGGGCGATGGAAGCTCCCCAAGGGCAGTCACCAGCCACTTTGATCGGCCAGTAGAAGCGGCCTTGGGGCGAGCACACACACACACTCCCCTCACCGCGAGGCCGCTTCTACTGGCCGATCAAAGTGGCTGGTGACCACTTCCCATTTTTGACTTAATGGGACTGTTTAATATGCCCTACATTTCTATATTAAACAGTCCCATTCAAGTCAAAAATTGATTTCCCCCACAACTGAACTGATGGGGAACCTTTTATGGCTCACTCAGGAATTCTGGGAGTTGAAGTCCATAAGTGATAGAAGAGCCAAGTTTCCCTACTCCTGTCTTAGGGTGTGCACTTTCCTCTCTAAGCGGATTGTTGGATTCTGTTTTAAGGCAGGGGGAGACAGAAAGCAGAACACTGGAATACGTCTATCTCATTTCTCAAGCCAGCTCTGTCTGCCCTAAAATCTTGGATCTTAAATTAGGAAATTACATCTCACGGCTAAGAGGGCCTAGCATGTGCCTTTTATGCTGAACAATTTTCTAGCAATCAGGGAATACTTTCCACAATCATGTAAATTTATGCTTCATTGTGAAATGTGAAAAAGTGGGAAAACTATTTCTCAATGTTTTTTTTAAATACTATTTTCCTCAGATAGATGTTGTCTTTTTTTACCTTATAGGGTCAAAAAGGAGAACCTGGAGTAGTACCAGTGGTAAGTTGGTGTGTGTGGGGGTGTATGTGTGTGTATTCGGGTGCGTATTATATTACTCTTTATGACAAGTATTTTATAGAATGTAATCTTTAAAAAACTATACTTTGGAAGCACTTATGGTATTTTTTTACTGTATAGTTCTGGGCTCTTTAGGAAAAAAATATCTGTACTCCCTTATAGATATTAGAATATAGTAGAATAGCATTTTGTTTGCCAGCTTGTGTGGAACAGATTCCAGGGATGGTTATATGCCATGCAAACAGAATTTCTCTTGTATCCCCCCTCTGCAAGTAGTCCTTGACTTATGACCACAATTGAGCCCAAATTTTCTGTTGCTAAATGAGACAGTTGTTAAGTGAGTTTTGCTCCAACTTACAACATTTCTTGCCAGGGTTGTTAAGTGAATGATTGCAGTTGTTAAGTTAGTAACACGGTTGTTAAATGAATCTGGCTTCCCCATTGACTTTGCTTCTCAGAAAGTCACAAAATTACATAATCCTGGGACACTGCAACCATCAGAAATTTGAGTCAATTGCTAAGTGTCTGAATTTGGATGACGTGACCATGGGGATGCTGCAACTGTTGTAAGTGTGAAAAATGGTTGTAAGTCACTTTTTCAGTGCCTTTATAAGTTTGAACGGTCACTAAATGAAGTGTTGTAAGTTGAGGACTACCTGTATCCACCTTATATCAAACTCTGGGAGGTTCCCAATCAACAATTAAAACATTAATAATAAAACAACTTAATAAATATATCTATTTAAACATTAAAAACCTGGCACCGGTATGACTCTTTCTCTTCTATGGGAATTTTTCTCTTAAGGGGATAGAACCATCAAAGCAAGATTTTAATAACTGGACCTAATTACTTACTAGTGTTTGGCACAATAGTGTGTGGCAATTGTGGGAGCTGTCTTTTCTATCCAAACCAAGAAATATCTCCAAATAAGACAGACAGAGAGCAATTGCTTGATTTCTTACTCTTCCCCTTTTTTCTTCTATTAGCCATAACTGTGATGCTGTGATAAGAACTCTATGCACTTGTTCACATCTGATAGCATCACAGATATGTATTTTGGTGTTGTGAGGCTATAGTTGTTCTCTCCCCCTCCATAATCTAATTGTCTGCTACAGAGGAAATAGGAAAGGCAAATATCTCAGACTTCCTGCTGTTTGCTGTCTCCTATTGGATACAAGTTTGGTATGATTTATCCATTCCCAAATAAGATTGAGCCCAGGGATGGGATGCAAATATTTTTACTACTGATTCTGTGGGTGTGGCTAGGTGGGCGTGGCCATGTGGCTGGGTGGGCATGGCTTTTTTTTTTGCACCCCCAGCGCTCCATTTTTTTGCCTCCTGGGCCTTAGGGAAGCCTCTTGGGGGGTGTTTTTGCTCCCAGGAAGCTTCCCTAAGGTCCAGGAAGGGGAAAAAAATGGAGCGCAGGGGGGGATGCAGCACCCCCATATGCCCCTTTTTGCTTCCTGGACCTCAGGGAAGCCTCCTGGGTGAAGCAGTAAGACAACGAGGGGATCCCAGCATAGCTGATCATTGGAACAGTTGATTGTCAGGAGGAAAAAAAGAAAAATACCTTAAGGAGTGACTGGGCGGGGGACAATGCAGTCAGCGATGTCGGGCATGTGTGCGATGTTGTGCATGCACGATAAGGACTGACTGGGCGGGGAGGGGAGGGGCCAGACGGGCATGATTTGCTGGTTCTGCAAACTGCTCAGAATTGTAACAACCGGTTCTATAGAACCAGTCCAAACCAGTAGAATCCTACCCCTGGTTAAGCCTCCAATACAATCATTTTTATTGCATTTGTGCATAATGCAGGCTCTTGAGACAGGGTCCAATTGAGAGCCACTAGTTCGTTTGGGTTTCGATGTTTTAATTCGATGGAAATGCAATGGGGCCTCTCCACAGTTTGTTTCTGGTAAGCATTTTACTGCAAAAAGACAGAACAAAACAAAGATTGCAGTATATCCTACAGTGGATTATGATGATGTACTCCCACTTATTTAACTATTGGATTGATCTCTCTTGCGCGCTTCTTTCCCAAATAGAGCAGTAGTTTCAAATATACCTCCAGTTTTTGCACCCTGTTTAAAAAAAAAATTTAAAATAATATAGTCGTACCCAGAATTTTAACTTTACAAGTGCTGGTGTTCCTTCCCCAACCTCCTGTTTCGATATTTGGTACAATTGCTAAATTATTTGTGTCATTTATGAAACAAGGAGGTAAATGCTATTTTTCTTTTTAATTATTGATTCAAAATATTAATACAATATTTATTTATTTAATTTTTATCCCACCTTCATTTTTAAAAATAAATAACTCAAAGACAGTGAACATATCTATCAGTCTTTTCTCCTCTTGTTTTCCCCACAACAATAACCCCATGAGTTGGGTTGGGCTGAGAGAAAGTCGTCTAGCTGTTTTCATGCTTAAGCCAAGACTAGAACTCACAGAAAACCAATTTCTAGGCCAGTACGTTAACCACCACCTTTCTCTTCTCTTCCCTTTTCTCCCCTCCCTCCCTCCCCCTCTCCTCTCCTACCCTCCCTATTCTTTTCTTTCAAATCAATTACCTATTTATGTAATTATTTCTGCATTATTTACAGTACCGATACTGAATAGTTTGGAGGGTTTGCCCTCATTCTTACCATTCGTGCCCCCTTTAGGGGATAGAAGGATTGGTATGAGATGTTGTATATTTTATATTCTGTAGTACCAGATAGATGGGAAAGGGGGAAAAATAAAGAAGATAGAGATTTGAAATAAAGAATTCCACATTGATTTTTTTTTTTAAAAAAATATTCTCTCATTTGTATAGACTAGAGCCTTCATATTCTACAGAGGAACAAAACAGAATTGGTTGTCTCTTGCTGAAAATATAAGAAGCAGTTACAGTTCTTATTTGTTTCATAACTATATCCCAGATGTTCAGATTCTTTTCAGCACATTCTGTGCTTATATTTTAGTCCTTAAAATGCTTTTATTTTATTTTTTTAAAAGTAATCTACAAAAAGATGTTCTTGAAATAATTCAGGATACTGACAGTACACTAAAGATCAGAGATAGAATGAATTCCAGGATGGATTGAGAAGTGTCAAGACCAACAGGCTGAGAATTTGTCAGAGCCCGTGGCTTTATGTGGAATGAGAGGGGATTGCTAATCCATAACATTTGACCTTCCTTATTTTTATTACAATTGCTTAGTCACCTCTTCTTGCTAATCAAGTGAGTAATGATCAAAGGAAAGAAACAAATGATTTTTTTAAAAACTGATCTTGGCTTTTTATTTGGTGCCAACCTCTTCTGTTCTGGTGCTTTCCAGAAGTATTAAAGAATTAATATTATTAATATTATTATAAGTATTAAAGAATACCACAGACAATACTGCTACCCTACAAAAAGATCTTGACTATGTATCAGAATGGTCAAACAAATGGCAACTTCAAATCTCAACAAATAAATGCTCTGTCTTACATATTGGCAAAAAAAATCAGAAAATAAAATACAAGCTGAATAGTCAAGATCTTGTTGATGACCCAAGCTCTGTAAAGGACCTTGGAATACTCACCTCTAATGATCTAAGTGCTAGAGCCCACTGCAACTACATAGCCAAAAAGGCATTAAGAGTTGTTAACCTAATCCTACGTAGCTTTTTCTCTGGTAATATCACACTACTAACCAGAGCATACAAAACATTTGCTAGACCAATACTCGAATACAGTTCATCAGTCTGGAACCCACATTACATATCTGATATTAGCACAATTGAGAAAGTCCAGAAATATTTCACAAGAAGAGTTCTCCACTCCTCTACTCGTTGTAGAATACCTTATGCCACCAGACTTGAAATTCTAGAACTAGAAAACCTTGAATTACGCCTTCGGTCTGATTTAAGCATGGTATATAAAATCATACATTGCAATGTCCTACCTGTCAATGAATACTTCAGCTTCAACCATAACAACACAAGAGCACACAATAGATACAAACTCAAAGTTAACCGCACCAAACTTGATTGCAGGAAATACGACTTCAGCAATAGAGTGGTCAATGTCTGGAATACTCTACCCGACTCTGTAGTTTCTTCCTCAAACCCCAAAAACTTTAACCTTAGACTGTCTACTATTGACCTCACCCCTTTCCTAAGAGGTCTGTAGGGGGCGTGCATAAGCGCACCAACGTGCCTACCGTCCCTGTCCTATTGTTTCTCTTATTCTTTTATTTTTCTTATATGTACCCATTTCATGTATTCACAACTATGTATACACTTATACTTATTATCTTGTAAACAATTGGCAAATCAAATAAATAAATAAATAAATAAATAAAATTCTTCCCAGTTCCCAGAATCCCAAGCAATTTGGCCATTGGGAGTTCTAGGATTATAGGAGCACATCTATGGCAGTATACTGGGAAATTGGTGTAGGAGTAGGACTTAAAAAAAGAAAGAAAGAAAACCCAGCAAGCACATAAACAGCAGGAACACAGAAGAGGAAGCCTACCTTGAAAGCATTTTGAAGGCATGAAACTGACAGTGATGTGCAGCTGTGTTTATCTTCATTATCTGCATATGTTTGAGTAAAAAGCTTATGAAACAGAACAATAGACACTAAATAAATAGACAAATAAATAAAGTCTAGCAATTGTTCATATTATTTCTCTTTCCCTTTTCTTTCCTTAATAGAAATTAGTAATGAGAAAAAGATGATATGCTTGCCACAGTCATTACTATGTCCTATTAACACTTATGTCTTTTTTTAAAAATAGGTTACAGGTATACGAGGACGGCCAGGACAATCTGTAAGTATCATTCCTGGTATTCTTTGTAGAAGTGTGAATAGTTTCCTAATATTTTTAGGAAATAATGATCACTTTTAATAATTGCTTAACTTTTTTTTAGTACTATGGGAATGGAGGTATTGTGGAGAGATAGGGAATCCCTGCAGGATTATTGCTATTACTTAATGCTGAATCTGTGGCTTTGGGAGAAGTTCTACATTACAATCCAGCTATGTGAAGATAGATATGGATTTCTTTATCAATGATTTGGCTAAGTGGCAAATTCTAGGGTACTTTATTGCCTTGCATAGTATGGGCTATCTTGTTGGGACTCTTCCAATATTTTTATGGACTGAGATTAAGATCTGAAGTTCTTTTTTTTCACTCCATATAACGGAAAAATCAGCTAATTTGTTTGTCATTATCAATTTACTTGTTAGTTCCTTAATAAGTCCCAGAAGCCCAGTAGTTCTTATCACACAATTTAAAAATGACTTTGACAATGTACAGGTAGTCATCGACTTACAAATTTTGCTTGCTAAGCAATGCAGTCATTAAATGAGTTATCACATGACCAGATTCAATGTTATGTCCATTTTTACAGCAGTTATTAAGGGAATCATCTGGTCATTAAATGAATCACATAATCATTAAGTAGATCTGGGTCTCCCATTGACTTTGCTTGTTGGAAACCGGCTGGGAAGGTTGCAAATCACAATCACTTGACTGCAAGATGTTGCAACCACTTTAAATCAAGCTGGTTGCCAACTGCCGTACTTGTGATCACATGACAGCAACGGTGGTACAACAGTCATAACTTTGGGCATAGGTTGTGAGTCACTTTTTCCCAAGGCCGTCATACATTCTCAAGGCAAACTGCAACAAAATCTATGCAATTATAGTGTAATTTCAAATGTGTGGTATTGTCACCATTTTATTAAATGCCTGTAATTATTCTAATAATTGATTTAGGGACCTCCAGGTTCACAAGGACCAAGAGGAGCTCGAGGACCCAAAGGAAGACTGGTGAGTTGGAAAGCATTCTTCCAAGAACAATTGAATAGCACTTAGTAATAGCACTTAGACTTATATACCACTTCACAGTGCTTTTACAGTACTCTCTAAGTGGTTTACAGAGTCAGCATGTTGCCCGCAACAATCTGAGTCCTCCTTTTACCCACCTTGGAAGGATGGAAGGCTGATCCATGACATACCATGACTTCAAACTCTCAAACTGAAGTCAGCCAGCAGTCAGCAGAAGTAGCCTGCAATACTGCATTCTAACCACTGCACCACCGTGACTCTCTATTAATAGGAATAGATTGCTATTCCTTTCCCAGATGCCCGAGATGAAATGTTTTGGGGTCAGAGCTACCTAGGTTTGGCTTCTGTTTGAAAGTGAAAATGATTAAAGTTTGGTTGCATTCTATAATGTTTGGTTTCTAAATATGAATGTGTGTTAGCTTCAGGAAAACATAATAAACATTCATAGCAATAACACTTAGACTTATATACTGCTTCATAGTGCTTTAAAGCAGGGGTCTCCAACCTTGGCAACTTTAAGACTTGTGGACTTCAACTCCCAGAATTCTGCGAATTGAAGTCCACAAGTCTTAAAGTTGCCAAGGTTGGAGACCCCTGCTTTACAGTCCTCTCTAAGCGGTTTACAATGTCAGCATATTGTCCCCAACAATCTGGGTCCTCATTTTACTGATTTTGGAAGGATGGAAGGCTGAGTTAACCTTGAGCCAGTTGGGATCGAACTCCTGGCAGTGGACAGAATTATAGTAAATGCATTGTAATAATTATAAATGCACTGCTCTTAGCACACTCCAAGAGATGTACCTGGAAGTTTTTCAGTCTCTAGCTCCCTCCAAATCTCTCTCTTGCACTCTGTGATTCATTTTTATTTCCCAGACTTTGCATTCTTTCACATATAATGAGTCATATACTAAACAGTTCTGAACTTCTGACATTCCATGGATGACTAAAAAAAAAATCAACCTCTGATAATTAGTCCTCAGGAAAAGATATCTACCATTTATCCTTGGTATTTTCCCCCCCAAAAGATGAAGTATCCTTCCCCCTGGTTAGAAAGTATAATACCATATATAGCCATTTAGTCCACTCTGGGTTTTTTAAAAAGTATTCCAAACATAAAATTTCCAATCACTAATTCAAACTAAAATATATAAACATTCCAGTCACCAATTCAAGGATAAAGGGAGAATAATAGTGATTAAGCATAACAGTAAATTTAGAGGTATAAACCAGAACAGTTCAATGGTTAAGGACCAACAAATCAGTATAAAAACAAATACAAACAGACTTTGACTGAGCACGGAAAGGCCTAAAATGCTAGCAATAGTGAAATATTTCTTTGAAAACACTGAAGTTAGGCCACCAAAGAAAAACAACAACAACCTCTTGTATTTTTTTGATTAATGGACTCAAGATAAGAGCCACAGCTGAAATGAGATGAGGCCCTCCTTTCAGTTTTTAACTTCCAAACTACTTAGAATTTTAAGAGTCAATGCCAATGTCATGAAAACTGACAGAAAAATATAAGTATTACTTTAAAAAGTCATGTTCTAGTAATACAAATAAGTGTAAAACCTACTACCTGAGTATCCCAAAGGTGCTTTTTAAAGGGGCAACTGGACTTTCTGGTGTTTTTTTTTTTTTTGAAGATGTTTCGCTTCTCATCCAAGAAGCTTCTTCGGCTAAAGAAGCTTCTTGGATGAGAAGTGAAATGTCAAAGAAAAAACAGAAAGTCCACTTGCCTCTTAAAAAAGCACCTTTGGGACAACCATGACCTGGATGACTGGGAATTTCCATAGATTACTACCTGAGTAGTAGCAAGTAGCATCTCCCTTGAGTGAAGATATGGTCATTCACATGCATATTGTTCTATAGAGGTCTTGTCATGTACGGTTGCTCATGTGAAGGCTTCTACACAATCCTGCAGTGTACGGTTACATATATAGTTAGGGCACTATATATTCTCCACGTCAGTAGGTCACCCTGTAAATAAAAAAGATCACAACTTTACTGATGTCACAGCATGGCTTATGGGGGGGAAGATCTAGTTATCAATACTTGCATGTTAAACTAAAAATCTATGGAACAGAAGGGGTATAACATGGTTCCATCTAGTTAAAGTAGTCAGATTAATGCTCCAATATCTTCAGTGCCACCTCCAAGGACAATATCAGATGGGATCCAACCTTTGTGTTGTAATATGAAACATAGAATTTGAGAAAAGTCTTCAGTGAACCTACGATTAGGAAGGAATTTGTAATACTTGCAAAAAGGGAGAGGATAAGTAAAAGACTTCAACTAGGAAAGAAGAGAAATATTAACCAATATAGCTTCTTAGGCAAGTCATACCTATTGAAATTCCCATTTCTGTAGAAGCCCTATCCTGCCTGATATCAGCCTAACTACATCTTTTTCATTAGGATGAAAGGAGGAGGTTGCCAGAGAACCTGGGATATGAGCTACTGAAGTGTACTGAAGCTTCCTGCTGAAAAGATGCAGGAAATATGACAATGGACAACAGTTGTATCACTGGCAGTCATTTATAGCATTGTATTGCTGTAGAATGTAGCAGGCTGCTTGTTCTGATAACTCAGTTTACATTTGCTAGATTTTTAGCAGAAGTAGGCAATTTAATTTAACCAAACTTGGCCATAATATCTGAAAGGTACCAAGATGCTAACTTTTGAACCCTGTTATAGAGCTGCATTAAGAGCTTTACATTTAAGGAGCTGATAGATATTTAAGGAAATATATCCATTTAGGTTGCGTAATAATATAGTAATAATTCTCACTACCTCTAAGAGATCAATGAGAATTAAACATTAGTGTAAACATTAGAATTAAACACAGTGCGTGTGTGTATTGAATTAATTTATATGAATCCAATGATTTGACAATTTTATCGTTGCTGAAATATTTCTCAAATACATTTAAGTATTGAGTAAGAGGTAGTACAAGAGTATGTGTGTTGAAGCGCCATCTAGTGGCCTTTAGCAAATATCGTTTATAAGTTGCCTTGAATTGTGGAAATAATTGACATAAGAGACCAGTATGTCTTATCTTTAGATAACTTATTTTTGAACTCTTCATATGTTTCTCAAATAATTAAGCCATCATTTTTTTTGCAGAAAAATGTCAGTTTTCACTTCAGTTGTATTGATGAGCTTAGAACTTTGATTAAGTATTTTTGTGGGGAGCTGTTTCTACTTTTAATTGTTTATTTGGTCTACAATTTTATACTCTCAGCATAACGTCCACCAATAAACTGCAATGTAACACCAATATATAAAGATGTATCATAAAGGCCTTTAACATGTAATGATAGATGTATCTAAGATGTAAATGTATAGAATGGAGTGGTCCCATCTCCAATTTCCATACATCAGAAGATTTGACATTTTGATATGAGAAGATGAAATTTTTTACATATTTTAAATTAATAATTATAATACTGAAGGTTTAAAAACTCTTGACATATTACTTGCAAAGCAGGTATCAGAGACAATGTACAAACCAGTTAAGTAGGTTACAAATAAATGATCTTTACATGCAGATTTTTAAAAAAATCAGAAATCAGTGAAAATCTGATTTCTTAAAACCAGGTTTTACTTGGGCAGAAATAATCCAAACCCTTCCACTCAACTCTAACAGAATAAAAATATGGGAGAGACTTGGCTGATAGAGAGGGAGGGCACATTGCATTGGCTGGTGGGAGGCACATTTATCCCACACATTAAGCCTATTCAAAGTTCCAAGGTGGTGGGTCCAACATGGAAAATTTCAGGAATGGGTATTATGACTTTTAAACTTCTGAATCTTAAAACTCCTGGTTTCCCTGAGACAAACCCAGATGTTTTTCCTCACATTAGCTTAGTTAAAAACCTAGTAAAGCTGCTGTATCCCACCATGACTAGCTTGAAACCAGGTTTTCCATAACAACTCACTTTTCCTGATTTACCACTGGAATCCCTTAATCTGCAACTTTTACAAAATAATTTGACAAAAGCCAAGTTAATCATTTCCCCCCTCACATTATTTGCGTATTGAGTATTAAAATAAGTTCTTAAGTAGCACTTAGATATTCTTTTCTTGACCTTTATTCAGCTATCAACTTCATTCATTCACTTTCAAAGCAGTAGAGCAGTGCATAAATGGAGGAGGCTGCAGAATATATTAGGTTACCAAGAGACTTCAGGTTTTATTCCAGATTTATGAAATATTTGCATTAATTATTTTGTGATTTTTCCAGCTGTCTTCTAAACAGCCTGTTCTACTTTTAATATACATTCTTGCTCCATACTTTGCCAATATAAATCTGGAATGGTATCCATAGACTTTGAGATATTTCTCTGGATTTATGCCTGCATAAATGGAAATAAAAGCTGCTTGTGTGCATGCCTGTTGGTATTTAAACCTTGTGCAGATGCAAAATATGCAGTTTTGCCTTTATTAAGTAAATATCTCAAATCCACAAAATTAATTTCCTGGTATAAATATTAATTTACTGCAATTTCAACATATATCCATTCCAAGAATTTTTTTTATCCACAGAGGTCAAGGATTTTCATCAGACAAAACACTGCTGATGAAAAATGTCAATCCCCAGTTTTATAATTCTTCCAGGAGAAAATGTGAGAATGAAATTAGCAAAATCTTTCATTTGGGGTCTTGTTATTTAAACTTGTCTTACTTTGCAATAAGCTGCATGGTATAGATTCCATTCAAACGAATGATATTTTTTTCCATGAGATCTATTAGTTTATCATGTGAGATTTCATTCAGGTCCAATGTAAAGACTATTGGTAATTTAATGCAGTGAAGACTCCATAGGAAGACTGTAATTGTGGAACTAAGTTTGTGGATACTGTTCTGACCCATCCTTCACAGAGCCCCACTCAACAGCCTACTCATGAGAAGAAACCCCCTTTTATCTGGAAAGGCAGGAATTCACACATTCACTGACAAAGCTCCAGATTACACATCCGTAAGTGATTCACAAGCCATAACAGACTCTTGAGTTCCCTACAGGGAGTCTCAATTAGAACTTCAATCCCAACACAAAGAGCCCTGACCAACCTGATTAGTGGCAAGGAAATCCTGGCAAGAAATCCTGAACTCTTCTAGAGCATGAATGGATGTCTCCAACAACCATGTCCCCACATCCCTCCTTATATCCCAGCCAGGGAGGGGGTTGTTAACATCTCCTTCTTTTCCTGGACAGCTGGCCCTCAGTCCTGTGTTGCTTTCCTCTCAGCACTTCTTTGTGCATACACATGTCTAGGAAAGGGACCACCTGTTCCTCCCCCTTACTCAGCTCAGGCCCCCAAAACAGTTGTCTCTCCGCCTGAGCATGAGTGGATGGGCCCTGCTCTGCATCTGGCTCTGAGACCTCCTGCTCCTCTGCCAGCTCCGATGGTAACCCAGGCACCCGCTCCATCTCCTCTGACTCATCTGACTCGACTGCTATCTCTGCTGGCAGTCAACAAACCACAACGGATACATCAATTGTTGGGCGTAATGATTGAAATGATGTATACAATGTCAGCTTGATGGATATGTGTGCTTTTTAAAAATGTGCTTTATATCCAATCTCTTTTTAGGGTGCCCGTGGTCCTCCAGGCATAGATGGGGAACCTGGTGTACCTGGACAACCTGGTGATCCTGGACCTCCTGGACAACCATCCACAGGACCAGATGGCATAGGCAGAGTGAGTGACAGTAGTAATTAATTCCATTTCCTACATGTGCATGCTGTGATAAGAATAAACTGAATAATAACTGAGTACACAAGCTGATTTGCAAATGCATCAGATTAAAATGTAATTGGTTAGTTTGTCACAATGTACAAAAGGCTTCAAATCTGAAATGTTCCTGTTCAAAATGGATGGTTTGATCCTACTGGTAGTGGTTGCAGATAATCCTCGACGAATGACTAATCCTTCATAATTGAGCCTGCAATTACAATTGTAAGTCATGACAATCATTAAGGGGGTTATCAGGGGACTGTGGCCGATTTTGCAATCTTTTTTTTGCAGTGATTGTTAAGCACAGCTATTATAAAGTGAATGTTGCAATTATTAAGCAAATGCTGTAGTCATTAAGCAAACGCTGTAGTCATTAAGCAAACACCACAGTTGTTAAACAAATACTGTGGTCATTAAGCAAACCCATTGTTCGCTATGTACTATTGTTTTGCCAGAAGCTGGAAGTAAACACAAATGGCAGTCACATGATTGTGAAGTAACATAAATGGCGGTCACATGATTGGGATGGTGCAAATGAACATCAATGTGGGCCAGTTGCTGAGTGCCCAAAATGCAGTCATGTGACAGCAATAGGGTGGATGACATAACTTCGAATTCAGGTCATATGTCCCTTTTGGGGGGTCTGACATAACTTTGAACAGTTGGCAAGCAGCTGGTCATAAGTTGAGGACTGCTTGAATTGGAAACTCTTCCAGAATGCTGAAAATAACCTTTTCTTGAACTCAAAACAACTGTGAACAGAGCATGTCAACCTGAAAATGTTTTGAATTTGGAGCATTTTCACATACTGAGGCTGAGTGTATCATGTCATCCCTACCCTTTGCTGAACTGCCAAATTTAAGGGATAACATTTCATGAACTGCCAAATTTTGTGACATATTTAAGAAAATTACATCTGATTATAATTAATAAAATTATGTTCTGTATGTATCATTTTCCACCTTCTGTCACAATAAAAACCACAGTGTGAACTCAAATTTGGGGTTCGTTGAAGGCAGAAGTGGTATTCAGCAATTTCTGACCAGTTCTGGGGAACCAGTAGCAGAAATTTTGAGTAGTTCGGAAAACCGATTTTACAGCATCCTTCCCCTGGAGTGGGGTGGGAGTGGAGATTTTACAGTATCCTTCCCCTGCCACGCCCACCAAGCCATGACACGCCCACCAAGCCATGCCCAAAGAACCGGTAGTAAATTTTTTTGAATCCCACCACTGGTTGAAGGGTTTCTAAATCTTTTGGAAGCCACACACATTATGCATTGCTGTAAACATGTGATAAAATAGTGATGATTTCCTATGGACTCCCATCAGATTGCTATTAATTATACTACACCTTTATGATTCCTGATAGGGTTATCTCATTCTCACGATCCATGCGCATCAATAGAAATTTATATTTTCTCTTTTCTCTGTGTGAGATTTCAGAGGAAAGTGGAAGTTCCCAAACATTTTTCTGCAACTGTCACTGGGGATTTCTATAACTATTTCTACCTCTGTGCTCCCACTGCCACTGATTACAATCTTTCTGTATAGTTTTGGGCAATTTAAATCTCAATGAGCTCAATCTTAGATGCAAAAAAGGATGGCAGAAATAATCCTGCCCTCTCCAGTGCTTCAGAAGAAAATAATATTTGAGGCTGCAGGGTTGTTTCTTTGTGTCTGTAAAATTTATACTTGTTATTCATAATACTTAAGAGGAATTATGTATTTCAGTGATACTCAAGTTACCTGTGACATTTCCAGAGAGTTAGATCAACAAAAAAGAAGCATAAAATGTTAGGAGTCATGCAAGACAAAGACTATTTTGTTTGCTTGAGCAGTTTCAAATATGTGCTTATATTGATGTTTAACTTGGGCTTTTGTAGCCAGCATGTGATGCCTCTGGCCCGCAGGTCATGAATTTGACAGTCCTGAGCTAGATGGACATGCCATAGCCAACAATCTGAATGAGGATCTGAGCCACAGAGAAATATAACAAACTTTTTTTGGTAAATTTTAGGTTTAAAGCTGTCCTTAAATAGTAAAAACACAATACAATGAGTGAAACATTGGTTAATGTGCCCTTGCCTCTTCATAATTGTTACTGTGCCCTGAAGCTAAAATATCTCTAGAGAAGTGTGGCCCTTGGGTGGTTTATCAATTTGTGATATAATACTCAAACATTATAGTAAACATACTGTACTTACACAGCTGAATTTGACTGAAATAATGAGGAGAGAAAAGTGGTAGATATGAACAAGAATTTCCCTATTCAGTCATGACATTGAGACACTTCTGTTTTTTTCTTCCATAATCTATAGCTACTTTTTTTAAGAATAAAATTTTAACAGCATGTAGTGTTTTATTCATTTGTAAACACATTAATAAGCCTCAAAGAAGGTGAAGCATAATTTTTCTCATGTTTTTAAATATGAGGCTCACAAATGAATGTCACTACACAATTCAATCACCTCTGAATTCATCATTGCAATGATTTAAAACAGTACTGATAGTATTGTTTATTTCCAGAACATCTCTGATGATGGGAGCAAACATACCTTTCATACATTTTTTGAATAACATAACTTCTTCTGTTTACAGCCATTTACATCTCAGCTGGCCGGACAAGAGGATGCCTTTTCACAGATAATGATGCCTGGTCCAGTGGTAAGGATATGGATTGATTAATGAATGAATGGAATATGTATGAAATAAGCACTGAAAAAAACAAAGGTGGAACTGGGTCTTATAGTATGGTAAATTCTGTTCACAGTGCATCCCAACAGCTTTATACATTGTGGTAGAGAACTTGTCAAGCAATAGAAGAGATATCTAAAACGCGTGGAGTGATCTGGGAACTCTATGAACAGTGGCGTGACATAGTTACTATGTACATAGGCAAAGCAAGTTCATTCTCAGTTGTTCAATTCCTGCATCCCAAATGGCCACAATTATTCTTGGAGGAGGCTTTTTAATATGTCCCCTCATGGATGGTTTTGTAGACATATTTTGGTAAATCTGCTCTGTGAAATGTCAGAATATAAACTTTTCTCAAGGTAATGTTGCTTATAGTTACTACTCTTCTATGATCTTCAGGATATTTTTAAGTATTTATTGAGAAGGAATTAATATTTCCTCAAATATTAATCAAATAAACTGCTATCAGGACCAGGGGGTGCTATGATAGCAGTGTTCTAATATTTGAGAGGCTGCCACAACCTATTTTCCAAAGCACCAGAAGACAAGACAAAAAAGAATGGATGGAAACTAATCAAGGAGAGAAGCAACCTAGAACTAAGGGAAAATTTTCTAATGGTGAGAACAATTAACTAGTGGAATGCCTTGTCTTCCAAAGTTGTGATGCTCCATCACTGGAGGCTTATAGAAGAGATTGGATAGCCACTTTGGTTTGGAACAGTATAGGGGCTCCTGTTTGATCAGGGGATTGGACTAAAAGACTTCCAAGATCCTTTCCAACTCTGATATTCTGTTATCCTGTTAAATGCTTTTCTGGACTTTTCATCCTGTAAAGTAATTTGCCATTATTCTGCGCTCTGTGTGTGGTGGATGGATTATGCTTGGCCTTCCCATTGCAGCAGCTTTCATAGATTTAAATGTTGGGATTGAAATTTAAAGTCAGAATTTATAGGCCAAAAGACAGCTAAATATCTAGTGAATTCTAGAAAAATGAAAGGTAGACAATGTTTTCCATTCAAAGGGTTGCACATTTTTTTATAAAATGAATTTTTGCCCCTGAAGAAACAACCTTGAGAACATTTTGAAGGGAAATTTGAAAATATTTAAGCCAATTTTTCAAGGTAAAATCACATTTCCTAAGGTTCACATTTTGCTATTTGAGAACAATTAATTTTTAACCACCTGGGTGTAGATTGTCAATCTCTGAGATGGATCAAGGAGTTAATGTTGATTCTATGTCCAATTCACTTGTATCTTTTCAAGAGCTCATTTCAATATTAAACTGCAAAAACACATATACAAACATGCATATACAATGTAATTTTAATAGTAAGGTATGTTGTTTGTAATATTAAAGCACCTGATCACAAAAATTGCCTAATTAAAAGGGTATACATATTCATAAACATTATTTTAAAAAATAAGAGTCAGGCTGACTCACTTTAAGTACGAACTGCATAAAATTTCAAGAATCTTTAAATGTTAACAATCCAGTTGAGCTTTGCCTTATATCAAGAATAGAAATGACATAGGGAAAATATTTAAGGTTTTGTTTGTTAAATATGTAAATCCAAATCTAAGAAAGAAATTTTTGATGTATTTGCTGGAACTATAAAAGTTCAGGTATTTTATGTGGAAAAAACTATTTTGCTGTTTTAATGTATAAAATTTGTGAAACAAGAAAATATGAAATGTAATAATAGACTAGATACTATTGGAATTAAATAAATTTACATCACCTGGAGAATAGTAAGAGAGATTAAAATGAGTATGATAACAAACAATGATTATTTTCATTCAGGTGACTTGAATGTACTTTATATGAGAGAAAGTGAAAGTTCTTTTAAAAATCCAGATCAAATTTTTCTTTTATGGCAATGTTTATATTCATAAGCAAGCTTTAATATTAGTGTATTTTTGGGAGGTGTCTGTTTCTTTCTTCTTTGGGATGAAAGGCAGAATCAGAAGTTGTTAGTTACTGAAACATATAGAATAGTTCTTTTACCTAAGGCTGCAATCTCTCTACTGACTTTCTTGGCATATATTTTAACAATTATATTGAAATTCTAGTATTTTTTTCATAATTTTCTTTGCATTTTGTCCTTTTAAACTTCTTTTGACAACATGATGCCTGCATGTTGCATTTCTGCACTAGTTCTCATTATTATTTGATTAATAAGCTTATATGTCCTTCTCCCTAGGGTCCTGTGGGTCCAAGAGGATCTCCAGGTAATCATGGGAAACCAGTAAGTAGTTTATTTCAAAATACTTGCATGTAATTAAAATTATTATATACTGACTATATTTGGTGCCCTCCAGACATACAGGTCATACTGACTTGTGGATTATGGAAGTTAAAGCTGATGTGTTTGATGATACCATATTCGAGTAGGCTGAATTATATTTACCCTTAGGGAATCATTTTGAATTTATATATCCCATGTCTCCTCATTTTACAAGATGGTGCCTGAAATTATTTGTTTACATTTTATTCTCCTTCACAGTTTACGTTATACGCATGAGTTATCTTAAAAGTTGTTGAAATAAACCAGCTTTATAACTCACAACATAGGTTTAAAATGGCTAATTTCAGGAATCAAACATCAGTTGAGATTACCCATAGTTTATCTTGATGCAGATGTACTCAGAACACTTGCTTGAATTAAAGTGGAGGTAGAGTAGTCCGTATCACTGCTTAGGAGCTGCTTTAATTTCCATAATGCTTTCATGACAAGTTGCTGCAAAAGGAACGGTGAGTTCCAGGTTTTCCCCTTGTTCTAGTTTTTCTAAATAATATATATGTTGTACCATCAGTGGCATTCATAGTGTACAGTGATGATACTAAAATTGAATACTGATGTCATGATATTTGACCCAAGTACATACAGTAAGTCACAAAATTTGAATAATATTGTCACACATTTTCTATTATTTACCCTCTTGGCTTGTATCTGCCCTCTTTATGTATTTATTTATGTCTGGTGCACTCTTAGAGACTCTTTAGCTTTGCAAGCAAGACAAAAATAAAAGTAAAACAAATTAAATACGAAGTTACAATTAACACAATAAAACCTCTATAATACAAGTAAAGCCCAAGTCTGTGCAGGGACCATTTCTTGTTTAATTTAACAATTTGTGATGTGAGATGTATTCTTGCATTTCTTTATTTGTTGATGCCTTTCTTTTTACAAATAGCTCAAAACTGCAAATATATCCAACATATCTTTCTCCTATGTATTTTAATTTTTGCATTATTGTCATTGTTTTTATTTTTTTAAAAAAAGTTTGCTGCCCAGTATAACCTGGTGAGATGGATGGTCATACAGGAATGAATAAATGAACGAACGAACGAACGAACGAACGAACGAACGGATGGATGGATGAATGGATGAATGGATAAATAAATGAATGAAAAGAAAATGAATATAAGTAGTCAGCAGTAATGGACATTTAGTTATAGGACTAAACAGTTGTTAGTGAGATTTCATACCCTAAATGCTCCTGGAACAATTCACTTTTTAATAACTTGAAGAAAACCAACAAAGGAAAATCTGATCAAACTTCTGGAAGGAGGCTATTCCGAAACACAGCACCGCAATAGCAGCACCTATATGCCTCTGCCTCCTCATATCATAGAAAGGGGGGTTCTCTTTAGATATATCAGCTGAGCAGGTTGAAATCGGCTGAGAGAAGAAAAAGCCATTAGGACCTTGATGCCAAGCCGTTTGGCTTTTAAAAGTTAAACCAGCACATTAAGAGGCATATGGGAAGGGGTCAGCAGAAAGTTTAGAAAAGAGGTGTCACAATTTCATGTCAACCTATACCAGTTAACAATTGAAATGTTGCATTCAGGACCAATTGAAACTTCCAGGGAGTCTTTGAAGCCCCATTGTGGTAGTTTAGTCCGGAGAAGTAAATACTGAGGGCATTAGTCCTCCTTGAATTCCAGATAGAGCTGGAGCAGAACAATATTCCTCACCCCCAACCAATCAGCTACAGCCTCTAAGTTGTCCATTGGCCAGGAATCTCAGAACATTTCCCAATGAACTGCTTTCTTCAGGGGTAGTGCTATTGTATCAAGACTTATGACTGAAAACATCAAAAAAACTTGAACAAAGTTAACCTGTTTTGGTTGGGTTCAATTTCAGTTTCTTTTGTCTCACAGGCTTCAGAGAAATTACAAATTAAGAAATTAGGATTATGGAAAATCAATTCTGGACCTAGGCTATCTTAATTCTTATAACATGTTACATTTATTTTTGTGGCTTGTTTTCATTAATTGATAGACTACACCATTGTCCTGATTTGCACCATTTCTAATATAAATGTGTGTTTTCTTTGTTTATTTATGTTTTAGGGTCCTATTGGACCCCCAGGTCCTCCAGGTGAAGTTGGTGACCCAGGATCCATGGTAAGGTCAATTATGCACATATTACCTAGTGGTGGGGGAAGTAGCATAATAGAGCTTTATAAGTTGTAGTATGTCACAAGTTTTTCAGAAGTTATGTTGATCAGTCTGGGAAACAAACTTCTTATCAAAATAGGTGTAGACAGTACAGTTTTGATTGCTTAATTTTCAGTTGTATTTTTGTGCATTAAGCATTTTAAAATGTCATTTAATTTCTTAATGTACTGTAAATGTGTATATTTTCTCTACTAGGGTTCACCTGGTGTTCGTGGCCCAGAAGGTCCTCCAGGAAAACCTGGTGAAGATGTAAGTTTTAAAATAGATTTCCCAACAGTATGCTGCTAGACATGTTACATAATAATAATAATAATCAGGAAACAATCTTAAAATCTGAAAAGTTTATTTAGCAAAGCAAGGAAACTTATATGAAGGCAACTGTCACCCATACAACATTTTTTTCTAAAATAAGGTTCTGTTCCATCTGTTGAAAGGATCTTAAACACCAGCAAAAGAAACTTCTTTGGTCAAGACGTTCTAGAAGAGAGTAGGCACTAAATGAAATTCTGTTTTTCACTGCTTTTTAAAAAAATAATAAAGCAAGCATTTATGCTAACCTCCATGTATGTTGAGATTCAACCTCTATGGGCTCAGAATTCTGGGAATTTGTTCCTAAGTTGTCCACAAGATATTAGATTGAGGAAAGGTGGCATAGTCAACCGTATAAAAATGTGATGCAATACATTTTGATCTATTTTCAGTACTAAACTGAACATTTTCAATACTAAATATTCTCTGCCTAAATGGGGAGGAAATAATTTTTTATTTTATTTTATTTTACACTGATCACTGACATTAGCGGCTAAATAATACTGCAACCATTTTCACACAGATGCAATTGTCCATTAAAATATGAAAGATTGATTTATCCTAAGTTACATGAATACAGTGGGCTTGATCCAACGCACCTGATTTTGAGCCATTCCTCACAATCCATTGTAACTCAACTCTGAATACTATTATCCTCTGTTATAATCTGGTATATGGCACAGAAGATTATTATAGGTATTGTAGATTTTTTTTCAATTAAAAAAAATTGTGCTTTATGACATTCCTGGGGGTTCAAAGTTACTTTTGTATAAAACTTAATGTCGATATTTATTTCCTGCTATGCTACATATATTATATAGTACTATAAAGCATCATCTGATATTAGTTTTTATACCAACCGTCAACTGCATAGTGAGACAGCTTTCATTAGTAGAGCAATTGCTACATTCTAATAGAACTTCATTGTCTCTTGGAACCTTGACTTACCTGCTATTGCTGATGTGACAATTTCAAAGAAAAGAGAGGTACACTTATTATAAATGGCTAGAGTGTTACATGTGGTTTATCAGAAACCTTGGTTGGTAATAGTTACACATATGTATATATCTTTTTGAAAATATTGCTGCAATACTCAAAATGCCTTATTTTTGAAGAAATAAACTTTCAAGAATTTCTCACACCTTCAGTCTGAATGACAATAACATGTTTCAGAGAAAAGAAACTGGCTGATGTGCAAGGTATTATAACACTATCTATTTATTTATTAAACCAATTTTAGGGTGCCCAACTCACACAAGGTTACTCCAGGTGACTTACAACATTAAAAACCACAACATATAACCAACTCCCTCCCTCCCTGGCAGCAGCAACCCAATCAGATCAACCACTGCTTTTATGTTGTGGTTTTATGACTTTATTGTTTTGTTCTTTTAGGGCGAACCTGGCAGACCAGGGCAAGCTGGGGAAGTTGGATTTCCAGGATCTCCAGTATGTACAATTAGCTGTTTTTTTTTTTTCTGAACAAATCATACATTCAAATCTGGAATAAAATCTGTAAGGGATTCTAGACTGCACTTACACAATTTATCAACAAGTGTATTTTTTAAAAACAAGAAAAGGTAAAAGACCTGTATCTTGTTAGCCTAATTTCTTAAACTTACCTGGTTTTTAGAACGCGCAAGAAAGTTTATCTTTGGAAACTATATTGTAGCATAAGAAGGAGAGCTGGGGATAGAAGATAAGAACAAAAAAAAAATTTACGTATAGTTCTTGACTATTAGTCTTAAATGTGAAAAACGACATGTAAAAGAACAAAAGATGTATCAATCCATATCCATAGAGTTTCAATGGCAAACTGAATGTTAATGCAATGCACTCAGGAAATGCAGCTAAATAGACAAAGAATTTTCATATGGATAGTATCTGTGTGTGTCATAGTTGCTAGATAATACAGGACTTATACTGGTAGTCTTTGACTTCCAACAATTCATTTAGTGATCATTCAAAGTTACAGTGGCACTGAAATAAGGGACTTTTCACACTCACATCCATTGTAACGTCCCCATGGTTATGGGATCAAAATTTGGAAGCTTGGCAATTGACTCATATTTATGACCATTGCACTGTCCCAGGGTCATATGATCCCCTTTTGCAACCTTCCCACAAGCAAAGTCAATGGGGAAGCCAGATTCACTTAACAACTGTGTTGCTAACTTAACAACTGCAGTGATTCACTTAACAACTGTGGCAAGAAAGGTCATAAAAGGTTGCAAAACTCACCTAACAAATCTTTCACTTAACAACAGAAATTTTGGGCTCAATTGTGATCAACCTGTAATTATATCAGGATGAGCCAGAAGTTTTCTCTGTTTCCTCTATCCTCTGTGAAGAGGATCAATAGTTATATTGCTGATTTCTGATCGGTATGAAAAATAGCTTATCATACTAAGTATTATCATTAAACAAAATTACAGAAAAAATATTTGTTAGTAGATTCCAAAACACAAAAACATGAAACAAAACAACAACAAAATTCAGAACAAATCAGTAGAAAAATGGCTACTAGGTGTCACTGTGCCAGTTTGGTCAGGAAGCTCTTCTCTTTACTCTCATTGGAACAGTCAATGCAAAATTATTATTCTCTTCTATTCAAACGAAATATATGATTTGCTATCCTGTGAAATATAATACAGTAGCATTTTTGAAAGAACCCTATGATAAAAAGGGTTTTAGGAGAAAGCTTTAAACAATTCTGGTTTAAGATTGCTGATTCAAAAATGGATTGTTTTGCAAGAAAACTTAGAGAATTATGCATAATAGAACAAATTCCAAAGCTTTATTGGTTATAAAGATGTATATTTCCTGACCAATCAGGCAAAACAACAGTGGCACATTTTCTCTCATTGTTTTGTATGTGCATTTAAATTTCAGAGTCAAATGAGAAATGCTTAAAATTGGCCTTAAAAACCACTCAGGATGTTCATACTGCTGTGCAGATAGTTCTACACCATTAAGTTAGGAAACTTGCATAGTTCCAAGCTGCTTTCCTACTTTTGCAAGAGGGATCTTGGAGTCCTAGTAGACAACCACTTAAATCTAAGTCGGCAGTGTGCTGCAGCTGCCAAAAAAACCAACACAGACTGTGTGAACAGAAGGATGGAATCATGATCATGTGAAATGTCAGTATCCCTTTATAATGCCTTGGTAAGATTTGGAATACTACACCCAGTTTTGGTCACCACAACACAAAAAAAAAGATGTTGAGACTCTAGAAAGATTGCAGAGAAGAGCAACAAAGATGATTAGGGGACTGGAGGCCAAAACATACAAGGAACGGTTGCAGGAATTGGGTATATCTAGTTTAATGAAAAGAAGGACTAGGGGTGACATGAGATCAGTGTTCCAATATCTATCCAATATTTAATCAAAGAAGAATGGGTCAACCTATTATTCAAAGCACCTGAAGGCAAGACAAGAAGCAATGGCTGGAAACTAGTCAAGGAGAGGATCAGCCTAGAAATGAGAAATTTCCCAACAGTGAGAACAATTAACCAATGGAAACCTTGCCTTCAGAAGTTGTGAGTGCTCCAACACTGGAGGTTTTTAAGAAGAGATTGGAGAACTATTTGCCTGAATAGTTCTTAGGGTCTCCTGCTTGAGCAGTGGGTTGGACTAGAAGACCTCCAAGTTCCCTTCCAACTCTGTTGTTCTGTTAAGCTAAAGAACAGCAACAGCTCCTGTTGTTCTGTTAAGCTAAAGAACAGCAACAGCTCAACATATATTACTACAAAGCACAAAAACTCCAAGGCCCTGATAATTTTTTTCATGTTATGCTTTACAATTTATTTCATTTATTCGTAAACTTAAATTAAAAAAAAAACCCTCAGATAACAAAATCCTTTGAAAACTTGGACAAATAAGTAAACATTAAAAGATGCCAATATTAATCTCAAGCCATTTCAAAGACCTGTAAAAGATAGGCTTGGGTTTCTGGTAAGTTTTGGAAGTCAGCATATCTGGTGAATGATCTCTGCCTTGGGGAAAAATGAACAGAAAAGCTGAGACACTAAAATCAAGCCATTTCAGTTTGGGCAATGCCTTTAGTTGCTTTCTGATTAGATCACAGGAGGAAAGAGATCGCCACTTACTAAATTATACTTTTTTTCCACACTCTTGAAGGACATATGTTCAATTCTGTAGGAACTAAAAGGCTTTCACAGGGTTTTGTAGAACAAATTTTGCCATTTCACTTTTTTCCCCTCTTTTTTGAGATTATTATCTGCTGCTTACTTTGAAGCTTTTCAAAGTTATTTTTTATTTAAACATAAGCAGTGAAATTTGGATATAATTTTGCATCCTGAAGCTAAGATTTTGTAATGTAGAAAGCTCAGGTGTACATTATATACTTATGCCAGAATGTTAATTTGTGGCCTCTACAAATGCCTCTTTATTTACCTTTTAAAGTTGGTTGCCTCCCTTTTTTTATTTAATCTATGAGCCTCTTTCTTTTATTCCTTTCCAAGTACCTCAAATCTTCTCCCATCATTCAATTGTTCTATAATTTTTAGTTTCAGGGCATATGCAACTGTAGTATGTAACGTTTTCCAGTGTTTGTGTATCTCAATCCTCAATCCTTCAATTTGTTACCTCTTCTTACACCAAGTATTTAATATTTTCCCATTTTCATCTCATAAAGGACCTAGTTTAAAAAAGAAGTTGGACTGGCCTTCCTCAATTGGTGTCACTTCCAGGATTCTGAAGGTTAAAATGTAATGGACTATATATTACCATCCTTGCATCTGGGAACTGCCTTTATAGTCTCCATTTTGAATTTCTTTGTCATCCACACATAGTCAAAAGAAGAAGAAGAAGAAAACAAATCTCTATTAAATGCTTCTTATGTACATTATGCAGTATGTAATTTGAGCTTAAATAGTATATACTTCCAGGGATAGAGGAGATTCTTTATTACACAAATGTGTTGGACAATTAAAAAATGTCATGGTTAGCTTGTTGTTATGTTAAGAGGCCACTGAGAACCACATTTATCCCTGCATACTTTTGTTACATGCAAAGCCTATACAGGGTTCAAATGACTATAGGCAATTTGCATGTGTGAATAGATATGTAGTACAAGCATCTATAACACAGGTGTCGAACTCAATCGTGTCACGTAACGTATCAGTGTTTTTTGCCTTTGCAGAGCTGGGGTGGGTGTGGCCTGCGTGTGACGCATCCGGCCCATGGACCACCAATTTGACAATCCTGATCTGTACTGTGGGGACAGGAAGGAGGACTTGACAGTAGTTTGACTTGAAATGAAGAAGCGTCTTGTGTCATTATATAATTGTGGATTTTCTCATTCTGCTTCAGGGAGCTCGAGGTTTTCCTGGTACACCAGGTCATCAAGGTCTAAAGGGCCCCAGAGTAAGTGTGAATATATCTTTTCCTAATGAAAGAGTTGACATGTATTTTGCAATTTCTTAAAAATATCTTTGCTTCTTTTTTCACTTTTTTTGGTGAATGTGGGTTCAAAATTATTTGTCTATTTTTTTTTTACTGGGTATATATATATATATACCACTGCAATTACTGAGTGGATTTATATTTACATCACAGGGAGAGAAAGGACTTGATGGCCCTAAAGGTGAAATTGGAGCCCATGGATCCAAGGTAAAATTTTGTGGCTTTTTTGCCAGGTAGTAAAATAGTATTGTTCTATTGCTGCAACTTGTTATGAAATGCAATGTATAGTTTTAGAGAAGTTATGGAAGAAACCTTCACATTATGATGCGTGATGTGTTTGCCAAAATATATGTCAAAAATAATAATTATTCAGAAATGGCATAAATCATACAATCAGCTAAGTTTGGAGCCAAAAAAAAGAGACTCTGTTTTATCATGTAGTTACCTGTGTTTCCCTGAAAATAACACTGGGTCTTATTTTTTTGGACCAAAAGACCCATTAGGTCTTATTTTTGGAGGAAGTCTTATTTTGTGGCTGCCCGCCCACTCCCTCCCATCATCTGCCTGCCTGCAGCCACAATGGCTTGCACACCTTCCCAGGGCAGACACACTTTTTGCCTGGATGGAGAAATGGAGACTCAAAGCTTTGTCTGCTTGCAAATGGAATGCTTTGAAATGGAGCTAATCTTTCGGTTTCAAAGTGGCCATTTGCAAATAGATGAAGCTTCGTCTCTCTCTGGGTGAAAAGTGTACGGCGGAGGCAGAGGCATGGGAGTGAAGCAGGCGATCCCAATGCACCCACTGCTTTCCAGTGTCGGGATCACCTGCTTCTCCCCCATCCCTCTGCCTCTGCCTGCTGCCAATGCTGCCATACAAGTCTCCCATGAGCCTGTCTCTCCCTCCCCACCTCTATCTCCACATTTGGACTTATCTGTGCTGCATCAAGGGGCTGATTGGCTGCTGCTGCTGGACATCATCAGCCCCTGAATGCTTGAAACCTCATCCCTGGGTTTATTTTTGGGTTAGGGCTTATATTAGGCCCACCCTAAAAAATCAGGCTAGGGCTTATTTTTGGCAGCAGGGCTTATGTTCAGGGAAACACAGTACTTACTTACTTATGCTGTAGTAAGGGTAGTTAGTTAGTTGAAAAATGGACAGCTATATAGATCAGTGGTCGCAAACTGGTGGTCCGCGGTCCACTGGTGGCCCGCAAGAAAATTTTGGTGGTCCACAGAGAAATGTCACCCCAAGAACACCCCCCAAAGCAATTAATCCAGGCTGCACAGGAACACAAGGCTGCTCCTCCCACATGGCTTGCAGGAACCCTCCCCGCCCAAATTTGCCAACTAAGTTGCTATTTTTCCTTTTTCCCCCCCCAACCATCAGCTGTTCTGCTGTGCCAGGAGATTTAGATTAGTTAGAAAGCAGGAAATTGTTGGATTTCTTGCTTTCTAGCTAATCTTTAGAACTTTGGCTCTGCTTTTAACCTTCCTTAGGACTGAAGCTTCTATTATTCAGTGCAGACTTAGATAGCCGATCACAGAAAGATAGATCTCTGAGTGAATCTGTGATTATGTGAGCAACTCAATCTGCCTGTCTACTTTGCCTGATTTTGGGTAAAATTTGCTCTTTTTTATAAAAAAAATCAATATTTACATCAATATTTATAATATTTACATGCAAGCCATGACCAGCCAGTCACATGACCACCAAGCCACAACCACAAATTAGGCCATGCCCACAGAACCGGTTGTTAAGAAAATTGCATCCCACCCCGCCTCTGTGTGTGTGTGTGTGTGTGTGTGTGTGTGTGTGTGTATGAGGGAGAAAGGGAGAGAGAGAGGTTAGATCAGATCTCTCTCTGTCAGTCTCTGTCTCTGTCTCTGTCTCTGTCTCTGTCTGTCTCTCTCTCTCTCTGACAATGACAATATTGAACATTTGTCAGCCTTCAAGATTTTCTCCCTTTGCTTTGCATCTTTCGGCTGTCATAAGTAATGGGGGGAGGAGGGGGGAATGGTTATGGGAAGTGAGCTGGAGGTGTTACAAACCAGAACTGTATAAACTGGGGGGGGGGGTTTACATTCTTGCTTAGGTTTCTATTCTATGCTATGCACAGCTGCAACCCTTTATCAAACTATGTCAAGGTCAACGGACAGAAGCCTCATCACCTGGAGATGCCCACATGATGATATACACACCTTTTAATTGGATGAGCCAATTGAACTCTTGGGGGTGGGAACGTTGCCATTACTTTGTATATGTGATTTACGCTCCCATATTCTCAGATTCAGAATTCTTTTGTTGCTACCACTTGATTTCCAGTAAAAGATATCTTTTCTCTGATTAAAGGAGTCTCAGTATTTCTTTCTTGGATTTTGAATGGAGCACCAGCTGACAGCATTATTTATTCTATGCAATAGAAAGAGTTCTAGGAGACTTAAAATTTAGGAAATATTCACTTTTGCTGTCACTTTTGGTGTTTCATGGATGGATTTAAATAAGCTCAATGCATGTACCTTGTTGTTTTTTCCTGATGAAGAAAAAAGTGTTAGTGTGATAGGGTTCCTTTATCCTTGTGTTAATTTAACTACCTTCTTTAATCTAAAGCCAGAATAACTGTATGTTAAGAGTGTCATCAAAGTTTGCTTGTAGCTAGGTGACAAAAATATTGCAGAGAAACTCACATAAGGATGTTCTCTATGTTGCAAGGTTAGATGCAATTCACATATGAGAAATACTGGCACAATGAGTACACTCTAACTTTGCTTAATTTGGTCCTATAATTCTGGGGTCTCCAACCTTGGCAACTTTAAGACTTGTGGACTTCAACTCCCAGAATTCCTCAGACAGCTTTGCTCTTAAAGTTGCCAAGGTTGGAGACCCCTGCTATAGTTCATGGACCAGATATAGTGTTGAGAGCCATTTTCATCTGGTCCACAGTTGTCTAGCCTGTGGAATAACTAGGCTTTTAAAAAGTTTTCATTGGCAACAGTGGATACCTTTTAAAAATATAACCTTCCGTTTGGAGAGGATTGGGATGGAATAAATTCCTGAAAAGAAGAAACCATCCCTTCTAAGATATTTAAATCTGTCCTCAATAATCCCTCACTCTCACAAGACCATGCAGTGTGTACAATACATTTCATGTATATATTTGAAGCTGTCATTGAAGGATCAGTAGAAGAAGAAGGAGGAGGAGAAGCTATCAAAATGATATGACAAAACCTCACAAATATCTGGTACTTTGGAATAATTTCCAGCTATCTTATATTTAAAATAATTTATATTTTACCAACAAATGAATTCAACACAAAAATAGTTTGTCACAAAAGTGACTGCCTACGAAGGCTCCTGGATTGGGGCTGCAAAGCAGAAGTGGAAGCAGTATTCTCTGTCCCATAAATGGGTGGACCAGGTTGCCCTGATGGACCAGTCTCACTGGGAAAAAAAAAAAACCACTTCTATTTGGAATGTATATTAGATTTTAAGTTCATTATTCGATGATGGATTGTTGCAAGATGTATATTTTTTGTTTTTGCTTTGTTGCTGAAATGTAGCAAGTTTGAATAAACTATTTTTCCCCCACTCAATACATAGGGTGAATCAGGCCCATCAGGGCAGATGGGTGCAGCAGGTCCTATGGTGAGTGTATCATATTTATTATTCACATTTATTTTCCTTTTTTCCACCTGTAGGTTTTTTTTATTACTATATAAGTGTAGTTTTAGTCTAATTATTGAAGAAATATCTTAATCAATGTTATTTCTTCATTCAGCTGTCTTGTTTAGTTGCTCTTGATTTAGACCCCACAGTTATACATTTAGTTGGGATGGCAATCTATACCAACTGCCAATCAAACTCAGAAGTAGTATTCAACAGGTTCTGACCAGTTCTGGAGAACCGGTAGCGGAAATTTTGAGTAGTTCCAAGAACTGACAAATACCACTTCTGACTGGATATTTTACAGTATCCTTCCTCTGCCATGCCCACTAAGCCATGCCCACAGAACCAATAGTAAAATTTTTCGAATCCTACCACTGATCAAAGTGTAAGAAAACTGAACAAAGGGGTGATATTTTTTTAAGGTGAAAAAAATTCCCACAGAAGCTATACTAGCAATTTGTTTCCTACAGAGACAATCAACCAGATTGAGCCTTGAAGTAGTAACCAAGAGAATGCAAGGAGATTTTTTTAAAAAACAGCAACAACAAAGACAACATAACTTGTCTTCTTTAAGCCAGGGGAAGAACTTTTTTCTATGAATTCAAGTCAGCCATGAACATTGTTGCTGTAGGAAAATCAAATACATTATCTGGTCTTATGTTATGCTTCTATATTGTATTATAAGTTATAATGTATTATGTCTCTTCTGTCATCATTGACCTTAAATAATGATTGACTCTGCTTTTCCCTGTATCTGCTCGTTCTTTTACATTAATTGCAGAGGTGGTATTCAGCAGGTTCTGACCAGTTCTGGAGAACTGGTAGTAGAAATTTTGAGTAGTTTGGAGAACCGGCAAATACCACCTCTAAGTGGAGATTTTACAGTGTCCTTTCCCTGCCACGCCCACCAATCCACACCCACAGAACCGGTAGTAAAAATATTTGAATCCCACCACTGATTAATTGTATTTAATAGAAACTGGATGTTATGATAGAATGATGATAGATTGTCTTACCCTTTAGGCACCTGCCTAATAATTAACAACAAATTGGAGATGCCATACTCGCTATACATTGCCTCAGAAGACTATTCTTAGTACAGGCAACTATTAAGCAATTTTCTTTGCATCACATACATACAGATCCCACACAAACAACTCACTCACTATTTGGGTATTCAGTATTTGCCTCCAGACCTTGTGGGTACTCCATCACTGGAGGAGTACCTCCAGTGACTGGGCAGCCCATTTGTCTGGAGTGGGTCAAGATCTCCTGCTCAAGCAGGGGGTTGGACTAGAAGACCTCCAAGATCCCTTCCAACTCTTGTTATTCTGAATTCTTAGCTGCTTCTTTTATAGAGAAAAATGTATGACACAACATGTTTACTTCATAATGCAAGAAAAGGGTTCTGTCTTATTTAAAAGATATTTTAAATTCCACTTCCTGAACTGTTTGGGTGTGCCTGTATGTTTACCTAAGATTCATTGAACTTTTATTATTTTTATGCTGACTGCCCAGATAATATTTGTTTTGGGGTGGATAAAGGAAATTATTGGTCAGTCATAACTAGAGTTGGGGAGAATTACAAGCAGATGATCTCCACTTCCTATTTAACTTTGGACTAATATCCTTTTCTTTTGGTATTATTGACTCCAGGGTCCCCGTGGGATGGCAGGAGAAAGAGGCCGAATTGGACCACAGGGCGTTCCAGTAAGTAACTGTTTTTGGTACAATAGCATAGATAAAGCCAGTGTAATTGTTGAACCAGGGTGTTAAAGCATCCCCATTTAAGTATCTTTTTGCTTGCTGTTCACTTTAAACTTGCTGTTTACTGACTTCCAGTTAAAAGCTAATTTTGGAAACACTCAGTTTTGGCCAACTGCACTAGAAAGCAACTAAAAAGCATTGGTAATTTCTAATGGCTTTTTTAGATGTAGAAAGAAAATAGCAATTATCAATGCAGACCTATATGTTAGTAGCAGCTGAAAATAACTTGAAACATATTGAAGAAGTGCTACAGTTCTGTTCAAAACAAATACGTTCCCCTGAAGTAGTTAAGAAAATAACAGGGAATGTCTTTTCTATGCCAAGTTATTTCCAAGGAAATGTTCTTACAACTTCAGTCTTCCTTGCAAGAAGACTTTATAATCAATGAGAAATCAATCTCTGTCTTGAGTTACATGTGCAGTAATGAAGCCCCTCTGTTTCTAATAGAAACTGGTGGCAGATTTTTTTGAAATCCCTTGTAGCAATCAATATGCCTTTGGAAATCATGTTCATATAATCAGACTTCTATCTTGTAACCTTATTTTTCCCCTTAGGGGGCTCGTGGTTCACATGGCATGCCTGGGAAACCAGGACCAGCGGTAAGTATTTCTTTGGAATCCCCATTTTCTTTAAGTGATGTGACAGATTTGCAATTCATAACATCATAATTTATTAAGATATTTTACAGAACCATGCTCTCAACAAAATAGTACTATCTACTATTGGACTTGGACTGCATATCACCTAGATTTCAGTATCCACTATGGTATTTACTGGGTGACATTGGGACAGTGACTCTCTCCCAGTGCAAAGAATCTTAAAGATTTGTGGTAGGAGAGCAGA
This sequence comes from Notechis scutatus, assembly GCF_049901735.1. Taxonomy (NCBI): domain Eukaryota; kingdom Metazoa; phylum Chordata; class Lepidosauria; order Squamata; family Elapidae; genus Notechis; species Notechis scutatus. The sequence continues at coordinate 180,415,692 of NC_142009.1, forward strand.
TAAAATCCTTCTTTCTTTCTTTCTTTCTTTCTTTCTTTCTTTCTTTCTTTCTTTCTTTCTTTCTTTCTTTCTTTCTTTCTTTCTTTCTTTCTTTCTTTCCTTCCTTCCTTCCTTCCTTCCTTCCTTCCTTCCTTCCTTCCTTCCTTCCTTCCTTCCTTCCTTCCTTCCTTCCTTCCTTTCTTCCTTCCTTCCTTCCCCAAACATTAAATATGAGAAAATAAGTAAATAATTTAATAAATACTACTTTAACTAATAGTACCACAAATAACAACAACAACGTCAATGAATAATCACATCAAACCTTGGGGTGGGGGATCAATAGTACTGAACATGTTGGAAAACCCTGGCCTTTGCTTACTCCACTACCATCTGTAAACACATGGAAACATATCTCAGATGTCCTTTGAAGCAGTGATCCCCAACCTTTTTTATGCCGCGGCCCGGTACTGGCATCAGCTGGGCGCCGCGGCCCGGTACCGGCATCAGCTGGGCGCCGCCATCTTTTTTTGATGAAAAAATGCTTCTGGTGACCTCACCGGAAGCACTTTTTCATCAAAAAAGATGGCGGCGCCAGCGCTTCTGGTGAGCTTTTCCGGGTAGAAATGGCTTTCTACCCGGAAAAAGCTCACCGGATGAAAAAGCAGCTTTTTCATCAAAAAGATGGCGGCGCGCCAGCAAACCAGCGGCCCGGTAGGACTTGTTCCGCGGACCGGTACCGGTCCGCGGACCGGTGGTTGGGGACCCCTGCTTTAAAGGTTTTTATATAGGTAATGGAGATTAGGTATGACGATAAGACAGTTTGCAAAGAAGTTTAGAATTTTAAATTTATTTATTTTGTTCAGAAATGCAAAAAAGAAAGGAGAACTAAGTAACTGCCTTATTTCTTGCATAAACAAGACAACAAACAAGCTGCTAACTACATTTTATGGCAAAACAATTTCTAAGTGTGTTCAGTACTTGCAGAAATAGTATCTTAGGTAAAACAGTTAATGGGACTCCTCTGCAGGCATCAGGAACAGTCGGCCAGCCAAATTCAGGTCAAAACCTGTAACATGTTCATTCACCTGGATTATTTATTTATTTACTCATTTGTGAAGAAGCTGAAAAAGAAAGAGCCAATTTGATGTAGTGGGTGAAAGTGCTGGCCTAGAAACTAGGAGACCGTGAGTTCTAGTCCAGTGCTAGGCATGAAAGATGGCTGGGTTCCTCAGAGCCAGTCATTATCTTTCTCAGTCCAAACCACCTCAAAGGGTGATTGTTGTGGGGAAAAGAGGAGGAGGAAGGAGTATCATGTACATTCACCATCTTCAGTTACTTATAAAGTAATAAAGGCAGGATAAAAATCAAATAAATAAATGAAAAGATAAAGGATGTAGCCAGTCAGACAAGAGATTTGAGGTTCTCATGCTTAGTTATTGACAAAATGCCAGTACTATCGGCTATCCAATAGATGTACAAGAGTTAAGATTGAGGAAACATCCAGTTTACAATTCCTTAGTTGCTTTCTGGAAATATTTGAACAAACTCAACTCATATAAACTGTTGGTTCTTTCTGATGGAGAAGAAATGCTTAGTGGAATGTACTTACTTTTCTCTTGTATTAATTCAACTAACTTCTTCACTCTAGATAAATCCTCATAGACCAGATGTAACACTGAGGGCCGTTTCCATCTGGCCCACAGCTGTCTAGTTGTCTAAAACAACTAGGCTTTTAAGAAGTTTTTATTGGCAGCAGTGGACAATTTTTAAAGCCATAATTACTGAGTGCAGGGAGACAGTTGGGGAAAAACACATCCCTGGGGAAGAAAGGAAGAAAGGACTATCTCTTCTCATGCATTGAAATTTCTCTTCAAGAGACACCCACCCCCACAAGGCAATTAAGCTTTCAAATGTGAGCCTCTCTCTATACTCAATTCTCTTTCCAAAGTTGTCTCATCATGCCATAGTGAGGACTTCTCAGTCATTGCCAGTGGAGAATTCTAAAAAGCCTGATGAGCAAAGGAACCCTTTCTGCATGTGCATGTGTGTGGCTGAACATGGGTGCATTATAAGTGTTGTCATCACTGCATTCTAAGGACATGGTCCATTTTAGATGTAATATGGAGTTCAGATTGAATTTCAGATAATTGGTAGAAAGCTTGCAAGTGAATGCAATGGAAGCTGCATTTATTTAAATTGTGGAACACTTCCAAGCAACCCCCCAGCAGGCACCAAACTTAGATCTTCCCCCCTTTCTGCCTTTCAAGTTAATATGTAGTGGATTATGTCCAGAATGGATTTGACCAGGTTCATGAATCAGTAATGTTAACTTAACAGCTATTATTTTATAGAATAGAATATTCTTTAGAATAGAGTAGAGTGGAGTAGAGTAGAATATTCTTTATTGGTCAAGTGTGATTGAACAGACAAGGAATTTGTCATTGATGCATAAGCTCTCAGTGTACATACAAATAACAAAGTGATAAAGTCATAAACCACAAATCATAGTTACACTCATTAATCATAAGATACAAACAACAATTGATAAATCATAAGATAACAAGAGATAGTTTGTAACAGAATTTTAAATGGCAAAAAGAAGGAAATATATAGACTTAAAACATCACAAAAATTAAAATATGTGGATATGCACACATATACACATGGCTGATCATCATTAGCATTACATAATTCCAAATTAAATCTCCTTTCATCTGTCTCCAGAGTTGGCTGAAGCAGTCAGCCTGACAACCAGTGGGCAGAAATGTGCCATACATTATCACAAGATCAGGGAAAAAAAACCTAAATATGTTGGATAGATTGAGTCATATTGTCACTGAACAATAATGCCAGTAGAAGACAGTGTACATTAATGCATGAATTACTGTTAAAATGAGACAATGATTGGGAAATAAAAAATAATAATTGTTTGATTTCCTGTGGCTTTTCTCTATTCAATCTTTTTTCTCTTTCCTGATCTTTTCCCAACAGAAAATCCAATGGCCACTGGGTTTGTTAAAATCTTCTTCTTAAAGCTCCTAAGGAATTCCCCCCCTAAAATTGACTTTTTTGTAAATCAGTACAAATCCTGGACTTTCCCTGGAAAGTGAGAACTTGAAGATGAGTGGGCTTCAACTCTCTGAATTCCGCAGGAAGGAATTCTGGGAATTAAAGATAGACATTGTCAAGTTGCCAAGATTGAAAAATATTCCCCTAGATCTACTGTATTTCTCCATTGTGCCTAAGTTGTGTCTAGGTATTTTGGTCATGGTAGCACCCATCGGTGAAAAATGGACTTTATTGTTAATATATAAAAAAGCATAATCAAACACTGCAGCCTATCTTTGCCATGAATGTTAGCTGGATGTATGATTCAGGTGGTTGAAACCAGAGGTGGTATTCAGCAGGTTCTGATCAGTTCTGGAGAACCGGTAGTGGAAATTTTGAGTAGTTCGGAATACCACCTCTGACTGACCCCACTCCTATCTATGCTCTGCCTTCTGAGTCCCAGCTGATTGGCTGGGTCTTCTTTTGTTGCCCTGCACAGGAAAACGGAGCTGGAAAGCAGGTTAGAGGGGTGGGGAAGGAATGGGATTTTACAGTATCCTTCCCCTGGAGTGGGGTGGGAATGGGGATTTTACAGTATCCTTCCCTGCTACACCCTGCTACACCTACCAAGCCACACCATGCCCACCAAGCCATGCTCACAGAACCAGTAGTAATTTTTTTTGAATCCCACCACTGATTGAAACATACAACTAAACATTGGCATTCAATCAGGCCTATCTTTAATCTTGCTTCAAAATGTATTCTTTTCGGTGTTGAAAGTGTGTAAATCTCAGTAGAAAAATGAAGGAGAATAAATTAAACCTCCCTTCTCTGGTAAGATGTTCTTGATCTAGATTAGGAATCTGTCCTGTCTATAGGCCACAGGGTTCAACTAATGCAGAGTATTTTATCTAATGTATAATTTGGCAACCAGTCGACTAAATTTGTTGTTTCTGTTTTTTCATTTGAGATTTCATTATTGTTGTTATTTCCCCAAATCTTTCTGCAACTCCCCTTTGTGTGTAGATTGGGTTCATTTGCCTCCGACTTTCTAAAAGAAGACTCAAATGGCTAATAACTTGAAAGAAGATGAGATTTTGCAGGGATGCTTTGAATAAAATTCAATGCAAGGCCAGAAACCACATAATTTTCCCGTTGTCAATCATTTCTGGAACAGATCATTCTTCTTATTAAGATTGCCAGGAGACACATCCTTTACCCCGGACAATATTTTATACTGGAATATGCATCTTGTTCTTCAATAAGAGCCGAATCAGCCAAGGAAAAGAAAAAGAAATCACAGGGGACTAGTGAACATTCGAAAGGATTTGGAAAACATTATGATTGCAGCACAACACTGTCCAGAGATTGCTTAAGCAATCTATCTATTCAGAATAACTAAACACATAAAAAGCATTATACAATTGGAAATCTTTCCACTATTTGGAAGCCGATTTCCTTAGCTAATTAGAGTCATATAACTTTGTTGTTTGTATCTCATGATTTATGTTGGTTGCCTTTATTTAGTATCCCATTATGATTTATGTTGTTTGTTTATTTAGTATCCTATGTTTATCAATGAGTGTTGTATCTTATGATTTATGATTATTGTATTTTATGATTATGATCACTTGTTGCTTGTATGGACACTGAGAGTTTATGCAATGGAGACATGCCACAATCCAAATCCTTAATCTCTACCCACCCCAACACCAAACAGCACCAGTTCAATTGGAGCAACACAAAAATCATTGGTCACGCTACCACCCGCCATGCTCATGAATTCATATAAGCCTGGCACTCCACAAGCAATTCCATCAACGGACATGTTGACCTACAATCAGGCTACAAACCCTCAGAATCCAGATCAACCGCACAATCAACCAGACACAGTACTGACCCTCAATCAACTCCCCTACCAGCAGTTCACCACCCAATGACACTGACTGGAGGTAATCTCCTTATCACAAGACCCATCACTAAACTCAATGATGACTCACAGCTGACCCATCACAAGACCTATTTTGATACACCCATAACTGAAGCCCTTATAAACAGAATCCCCTAAACTCTGCTGAAGATGTTACCTAGCCTGCTCATAAAACATTTGGAAACCAACCCACAAACTTGGAGAATGAACCTTCACCTTCATTCTACTCCCAAGCTACAGATATTCGCCACTATTGCAATTCTTTTCTATTCTAAAAAAGGATATTTTTCTTTTCTGTGGAAGAAATGAATACTGGCAGAGACTCTGTCCAATATTTATATTCAAGTTAAAACTGGCTAGTATGATGTACATGTTTGATTATTGTCCATGGACTATATTGTCTTGGAAGTGATATATAGTAATAATAATGGAGGGTTGCGTAATGGAGGGTTGCTGGAATGCTGACATTCTGCTAATTTCTCTGATATCTGATTCTTCATTCAGGACAACATGGAATGTGACATTTTGTGTTGTAACTCTGCTCTGATCTTTGGATGGAACTTTTAGCTGCTTTGCAAGCATTGAACAGTACTAAAGATTTGTTCTATCTTTGTGCAACTTGACTTGCACTGACTATGCACCATGAAATTCAAAGTCACCAAGTTTGTTTTGAGGAAGTGAAATATTTAAAGAGAACTGTCAATCCAATTCTGTCTCCCTTTAACTTTTATAGGGAATGTATGAGTATCCTCAGGTCAGAAATGGGTAACATTTTCATTGGATTCTTTTTTCACATTTCTTTATCATGTATATAGAATGAATATATATTCAATGTGGGAAAAAGTGAAATTGACAGATGTCTCAGCTGACTCTGCTCCCAATTTTGAAGATTCCATACTTCAAACACAGGCCACTGAGTTTAATAGTTTCAGTTTACTAAGCAGTAATAGTAGAGCTCCATTAAAGCATGTTATTAGAGTAGAAGACAAACATATTTATGTGTTGCTCTGTTGCTGCCAAAAGTGTTTTGTCTAAAGTGATTCAAAATTAGAAGAAGAACAACAGCATCAAAAGAATACCACTTGGGTTAAATTGGATGTAGTATGCCTGGCCTTTAAACCATTAACTGGCATGAAGAGCAGATTAAGACTTTATCATAGGGAAGAGAGATTTGCTCTGCAAATCCAGATTAGAATACTCTCTTTCCCTGTAACCACATAGAGGAATTACTTGGCACCAACATAGACTTTTGGCCATTTGCAGAAAGCATTCATCATCATTTTTCAGTGTTGCTTAAAAACATGGCATGGCCAAGGGACAAAACTGCTCAAAGTAAAATCCTAATATACCTCTCCTGCACCAGCTCTTGCTTAAAGGGAAAAAAACAAAAACAAAACAGCTTTAGCTTTGAGCCTTGGTGACATAGTGGTTGGAATGCAGTATTGCAGGCTGATTCTGCTGACTGCTGACTGCCAGCAGTTCAGCAGTTTGATCCTGACTGGCTCAAGGTTGACTCAACCTTCCATGGTTGGTAAAATGAGGAACCAGATTGTTGGGAGCAATATGCTGACACTGTAAACCACGTAGAGAGGGCTGTAAAGAACTGTGAAGTGGTATATAAGTCTAAGTGCTGTTGCTATTGCTTTATACTATCAAACTATGTGATGGTATGCTGTAACCTGTTGTGCAATTTCCCCTGCAGGATTTTCTCCCTTATTATTCAGAGTAACTCATTCATCTAATTCTTTCTTAATTCTTTGAAACTTGCATTATAATCTGTGGCTTTTTGGATTTCACTGTCTTGAGATTAGTCCAGTTATATGGCCTTCACTTTTATTAGTAGTAGTATTATTTTACACAGAAGTGACTATTTGTTATACTGAAGTGGAAAGCATTAATGTTCAAAATCTAAATTGTCATTTGTTGTCATCCTGAGAGAAAGGATCGGGGATCTGCCATTTTTCACTTTCTTCTACAACCATTAACAAAATAATATCACATTTTTCTGTTCTTCCCATAACTGAATTGGTGAATTTTGTCATGTTCTTTTACAGAAATTAACAGGAAAAATGCTTACTTTCTATATCACCCAAGCTGCAGGGGTGGGATTCTACTGGTTGGGACTGGTTCTATATAACTGGTTGTTATGATTCTGTGAAGAAGAAGAAGAAGAAGAAGAAGAAGAAGAAGAAGAAGAAGAAGAAGAAGAAGAAGAAGAAGCCACGCCCACCCAGTCACATGGCCATGGCCACCTAGCCACACCTACCTAGCCATGCCTGCAGAACCGGTTGTTAAAAAGTTTGAATCCCACCCTTCCCAAGCTGCAATAGTTCCCAGCATGAAAAGCGGTCAGGCTATATATCTTTCTATGTGGTTGTTCAAAGACCAGGAATTAGTCTGATAAAAGTAGGTAACAATCCTGATCCAATACTGCAGATATGATTTAATGCACAGATCCACGAAATTAAATACTTAGCAGAGAGATCTGCAACTTTCACTTTGTCCCACATTAAAAAAAGTCTATATTCATTCATAAAGAAATGTGAAAAAAGAATTCAATGAAAATGTTACCCATATCTAATCTGAGCCTAGTCATTCCATGTACAGAACATTTCCCAGCATGAAACAATATACCAGTTCCATTCCATTGCATTGTTAAATATTAATAATAAAATTATAGTCAAAATTCCTTTTCCACAGGAAAGGCGTGAATAAAATAAGAATTTTATTTCTATACACGGTGCTTCTTAAAGCTCCCTTCTGCACTGAAAACTGTTTTAATTAATGCTCTTGCAAGAATATTTAGAGTATTTGTCATTGATGCTCAACGTCTCTTCTTTATAGGGTCCTCTCGGTATACCTGGTTCATCAGGTTTTCCTGGCATACCTGGCATGAAGGTAAGTGTGTTTTTTGACTTTATTAATCAGTGATGGAATGTACAGTTAGATGGTAGCCCTTGGTCAGCCTTGGCTCAACAACCATTCTCAAATGGACTTACTTAGTACTTGAATAGAAAATCAACAGGAAATTCAGGCTAGGTAGAGACTTCTAAAAACTTGCAAAAGTTGATGATACATATTTTCAATATTGCTGCTAAGAAAGATATATATGTCCATATAGTATGGATAGCAGGAGCAGAGCTCAACTTGTAGGATATTTTATTTTCATGCAACTGGCAAAGAAGCCAGTTTGGGTAGTGATTACAAAGTAGGAGATTGTGAATTCTAACCCCATTTTAGACGCAAAGCCAGCCACTCTCTCTCAGCCCTGGGAAATAGGCAAGGGGAAACCACTTCTGAAATCTTATCAAGAAAACTGCAGGTACTTGTCCAGGCGGTCCCAAGGAGTCAACACTGCTTCAAAGGGGTGCACACATATCAATAGTGGGAATGGCAGTAGGAAATAAGATTGCTCATAATGAAAGCCTCTTAATTTCAAAATTATTTCTCTGATGTTATGAACTGTTCCACTGATTAATTGTTCTGTCAGGAAATTCCTCCTTAGTTCTAGGTTGGATCTTCCCTTGATTAGTCTCCATCTATTGCTTCTTGTCCTACTTTCAGTTGCTTTGGAGAATAAGTTGACCTTTCATCTTTGTGGCAGCCCCTCAGATATTGGAATACTGCTACCCTTAGTCCTTCTTTTCATCAAACTAGACAGATCCAATTTCTGCAACCATGAACTGTTTAACAGAATAGCAGAGTTGGAAGGGACCTTGGAGGTCTTCTAGCCCAATACCCCGCTCAGGCAGGAAGCCATATACCATTTCAGACAAATGGTTGTCCAATCTTTTCTTTAAAACTTCAAGTGTTGAAGCATTCACAACTTCTTCAGGCAAGTCATTCCACTGATTAATTGTTCTAATTGTCATGAAATTTCTCCTTAGTTCTAGGTTGCTTCTCTCCTTGATTAGTTTCCATCCACTGCTTCTTGACCTGCCTTCAGGTGCTTTGGAGAATAGCTTGACTCTCTCTTCTTTGTGGCAATCCCTTAGATATTGGAACATTGCTATCATGTTACCCCTAGTCCTTTTTTTCATTAAGCTAGACATGAAAGGAAGGACTAGGGGTGACATGATAGCAGTTTATCACATTCTGATTTTGGAAAAGAGGAATAAACTCTATCAGGGATCCCAATTTTAGGAACATGTACTCACTAGAAATGAATGAGTTGATAGAACCTTTAATTAATTTATTTCTCATGATCTAGGTCTAGATGGACTCTTCTGCTTGCTAGGATTTTGAATGGTTTTGGGAAGAGTCAACATTATAGAAAGACCACACATTCTGCTTTATTACTAAAACTATAGATTCAAACAAGGGTTTAGTACTAGTTCCTAAAACTTGGCTTGTACAGGACTGTTTAAGCCTGAATTCAGACAAAATGCTGTTTGCTCAGCATTTATTTTTTGTCCTCAAATGACCAAATGACCTATCACAATTTTAGATTTTTTTCATTAGCAAGAGGAGAAGCCAAGCAGGAGATATTATTGTGCTGAAAACAGTGTTGTTTTGTGAGAATATTGCCCTAAAGTCCCTCTTAAAAGAATTCTGCAAGAAAGTTTGTTAGCCAAGTATTCTGTTGCAGCTCCAGATGTGGATGGATGTAATTTGAAATGGGAGATGGGCGTGAACGGACAAGCAAGTATATCACATGTACATCCAGTTATGAAGTGAAGAGGCCTGTTTCTGAGATAATCACGTAGAGATAATCAGTTAGATGAAATAAACTTAACTTTACTTCCCAATATATCCTTTTAAAATTATTATTTTTTTTACTATTGTGAGTGTGATGTTACTTATTTGAACAGATCTGGTTGCAACATCCCTTAGGAAGCTGAAACAGCTGGAAATGCAATCTATTTAAATGGACGTTGGCAGTGCTCTTTGGATTCGGTGCACGGAATAATAAACAGCAGAAAAGCTGAGAACAGCCAGAATTTATTACTTATTTATATGGTGTCATTGACTGTCTTCTTCTCATGCAGTCATAATGCCTCTCCTCCCAGCTGCAATGCCTAAACAAAATTGAGAAGAGAGGTTATTTAGTGTAAAGAATTGGAATAGAAAAAATGTTCTATGTCTTTGACACTGGAAGACCTTCCATGGGTTGGCACTGCAGTTCCCAAAATCTCCAACCAGGGGTGCTGCTAGCTGGGAATTATTGGCTTCACACATCTGAAAGTGCAGGTTGGGAAAAACTGCCCTAAATAATTTGTCTTATTTAACAGGCTTCTTTAGTTGCCCTTGAATACCAGTAGCTGAGTATTCTTTATTCCTCTAGATGGGATGATTGCGTGTGAGAAAGTGAAGTTAGGGTAGCTGCCTGTGTTTTCCGAAGTAATTTTCCCCCTGTGGTTGGGGAAGGTGTGTACTGTAGTAAAGTACAGGTAGTCCTCAACTTACAACAGTTCATTTAGTGACCATTCAAAGTTACAACAGCATTGAAAAAAGTGACTTACGACTGTTTTTCACACTTATGACCATTGCAGCATCCCCATGGTCACCTGATCAAAATTCAGATGTTTGGCAACTGGTTCACATTTATCACCTTTTGCAACCTTCTAATAAGCAAAGTCAATGGGGAAACCAGTTTCACTTAATAACCACGTTACTAACTGAACAACTGCAGTGATTCCTTTAACAAGTGCAGCAAGAAAAGTCATAAAATAGGATGTAGCTCACTTAATAAATATCTCACTTAACAACAGATATTTTGGGCTCAGTTGTGGAGCCTCACATTGAGCATAACAAACATTTGTGATAGAAAAGGCAACCTGGCCATTATTTAGACTACTGTTTCTCAAACTCAGAAATTTTAAGAGATGTGCGCTTCAACTCTCAGAATTTGGGAGTGCTGACGTGGATTCTGGAAATTGAAGTCCGCATATCTTAAATTTGACAAGGTTGAGAAGCCCTAATTTAGGCCAAGGCAGCAGCATACAACTGAGGTCCCTCCATTAGACCCTGCAAACCTTATTGATTTTGAAAACCTAAGCAAAGTCAGCTCTTGATAGAAACAGATAGAGAGAATGTAAGAAAATTTCAGGGCTATAGACCGAACTAGGAAGTTTTTTAAAAAAAGGAAGGAAGGAAATGTAAACCATTTTTGTATTCTTACCAAGGAAACAATGAGTTCATGGAGTCACCAAAAGTTGAGCTTGAGCTGGAGGGGAGACTAGCATTTATGCTGTAATGTATGTTCCCTGACAATGTACAATGAGAAATGAGAGTATAGACATAACTTCTCTCAGATTGTGTATTGCACTATTCATGACTATTAAACAAGACTTAGGAGGTGTCTTAAAACAGGCTGGTAGATGAGCTGAGGAGTAACTTTTGTTTCATTCTTCTTTGCTGTCTCTGAGAATTTTTAAGGGCTAAATTTCTGAGATGCAATCTGGCAATTGTAATAGGATTTGGTCACTTATATCACGTAGTTAAAGTTCTTGGATTTGCTTTCAATTCTCTTTATGTCCCTTCTCCTAGACATTCCTTATCTCTGATATTTGAAGGAAAGAAGTACAAATGTATTTTTGTGGCATACTGTAATAATGGTTGTTGGATTGAAGTTTTCTGTGCCTTGAAATGATGAAATCCTCTGTAACATTGCAAGCATTAGTTAACCATGGTCTTGGAAAGAAAGGATAAAATGAATTAGTCCAACAGATGCTTTATGTATTTACAGTTGGCAATTTTCACTGAACGAGAACTTAATTGCCAATGCTGTAATTCAGTGGATCAAATAATTTCTCTAAACATGTATAATAAAGTAAGGCCAAAATTTAACAAATGTCTAAAGGAAATGCACGACTTTCCTGTTTTTGTTTTTTTTTAATTGGAGGCAAGTCCCTTTGTTTTACAGATTACTAAAATGATACTACATTATATTAACAATCACCACAAACATCCATAATATCCTATCTCCATTATTCCAATTCATTTATTAATTGCATGTGATTAACATGATTTTTATATGAATACAGTAGATAGAGCATATGAGCTTTACATGGTTCCCAGTCTCATTTTTGTAGCTCTAGGAATCTTCCAATATCATTGTGCCAAAATTTTATGGTAAAACACTGAATAACAAGAGCAGTTTTATATGTTTTTAGTCAAACAATGTCTAATTAGAATGTCTCCTGGGTGGTTCACATGCCTATTTTAATTAGACAAATTACTATGCAAAGGTCATTCTTTAAAAAAAGTTATCAGTTGTATCTCAGCTTCCTTCCTTCCTCCCTCCCTCCCTGCCTTGTGATTATGGTGTCACATACCCACAGCTCCCTGTAGTCTTTAGAAGCCAAAAAAGAAAAAAAAAGAATGTAAAGTGATGATGATGAGGAGGAGGATGAGATGAGGAAGAGGAGGTTGCAGCAGTAGCAACCATATCTAGCCATAAAATAGTTGTTTGTTACACTAATTTCACCATTAAGCATTATTTATCTCATTGTATAAGTCCACGTATAAGTCCTTGAGTCCACTTTTTCCAAAGTCACATGATTTTATAAAACAATAGCACAAAACAGTTCAACAGAAAATGAAAAATAATCTCAGTGGTTTTTTTTTCCAAATCCCACCTAAGATGGTGACTTTGGAGTTGTGAGCCTGAATGGATTTTGATCAGATCATGTAATGGGGCTGAAAACACTTTATTTCTGTGCTAAAGGACAAAATGAGAGCCCACAATTCCTTATATAAAACCCAGATAGATTTAATACTGCATTAGCACAAGGGTAAAATTATATACCACACTTAGACTAGCTTAGGCAATTCAGATAACTATGAGGAACAGCTAGAAGGTGGAATTCTATTGCATTATATCAATTTTAAATCTAAATAAGCACTTCTTTAAAAAAAAGCACCTTCAGTTAATGAGAGGCTTAATGGTTAGTATTAATATTGCATTTTCTATTTTCTTTTTTAATGTGAAACTTCAGGGTGAAGCTGGTCCCACAGGTGCACGTGGTCCAGAAGGTCCTCAAGGACCAAGAGGAGAAACGGGCGCCCCAGGTCCCCCAGGATTATTTGGTCTTCCTGTAAGTTTTTCAAACTGTCATAAATTATGTTTGGAGCTATTCATCCCTGGCTGGCTGCTAGGCATCATTCATAAATGTACAGAGATAGAAGTATAGTACGCACATGGAAAAATGTGTGTATTGTCTCCACAAAAAAGAATATGGAGAATGATTCATACAAAGCCTGAAATGGATTGCAAAAAAAGTTAAAGATGGTTGTAATCACATAAACAGAAGCACAGGTAATAAAAGAAATCACTTAGCATGTCCTAGTTTTTGATATAACAGGGGATATCATCTTCTGTGTCTAGTCACATTGTCACAGGATAGTAGAAAAGGCTTAAAAGTAAAAACTACTTTTGCAATATGTAGTTTAAAGCAGTGTTACAATAATTTATTTGCTTAGGATAGTCAGATATTTATTTATTTATTTGTTTGTTTGTTTGTTTGTTTGTTTGTTTGTTTGTTTGATTTATATTGCCGCGTATTCGCCCATGGCGACTCAAGGTGGCTTACACAATGTAAAATCATATTTAAAACAAAAAATAAAAATAAAAACAATAAGAACTAACAAAAAGAATCAAATAAATTAGTAAAGTACAAAAGAACAAAATTTGGGAAAACAAAAAACAAAACAAAACAAAACCAAAAACCAACTCCCAGTCCCCCCACCCTGACAAGAGTGGGTCACACTAGCCACCTGATGGGTTCCATCCCTCTCTGGGTTCCCCAGGCCCGCTGGCAAAACCAGGTCTTCAGTGCCTTTCGGAATAGTATTAACGAGGGTGGGGGGAATTCTAATTTCTGGGGGAATGATGTTCCAGAGAGATGGAGCCACCACAGAGAAGGCCCTTTTTCTAGGTCCCATCAGGTGTATCTCCCTCAGGACCCGTAGCATTCCCTGCCTCCTCGCTCTATTGCAGATATACGTGCATTAGCTGGAAATTTATACATCAGCCAATATGCATTTTCTTTGTATCTTTCCATACTATATACTTTCCATATGGATGCATTTTATAGGGTTTATTTTCTTCTTGGGACTAAATCACAAATTCTGGAGAAGTTAGGGAATCTGAAGGATACGTTTTCTGATCCAAATTGCTGTGCACACAAGTATGAAATAGGTCAGTTTGTTTAAAAATGTAGACCAGATGGAAATTTATGATGTTCTTTCACCTTGTAAGAATTGCTTAAAAGTTATAGTTTTTCAAAGAACTGTAAGAGTTCCCCAGAATAGGCAAGTTCCAAAAACCTGAAACTTTGCATTTAAGTTGTGAGACATCTTAAGACATTAAGACATCTAGATATTTAAAACACTTATTTTACAAGTAATCCTTGCTTACTGACAGGTTGCTTAGCAATCGTTTGAAGTTACAATGGATCTCAAAGAACGTATTTGTGGCCTTCATTAATTCTGATCCCCACCTTGCATTTTGGACATTCAGTAACCTGCCTACATTTAGAGATGTTTGCGGCATCCTATGGTCAGATGTTCATAGTTTACTTCTTTTTTTTTTGCTAGATACCGTCAATTGCTTCCATTTCCCAACAAAGAACACCTATTGTGTTTTCTTTACAGTCATAAAATGTCATAAAATAATATTGGTCACATGATGGCCCAGTTAATTAAGCCTGAATAACTGAAGCTAGTTCAGAATCTTAAGATTCTTGATATTTTTAGTTCATGATTTTAGAGTAGTTGCCTATGGAAATCAAAGGACAGATGTTGACAAAATTCTAGACTGTGACCAACTGGAATTGATATTAAACAGCTGCCTCCAATCTATATTGTTCAGAAATTAAATCACTTGATATTTAAGAAATTGACATTTGCATGTAATATTTCAGTCAAATTGGTACATAGAAATGGCCATGTTTGATGAAATTACAATAATATGATGAAATTAATATGAATTAATTAATTAACTACATATCTGTTTTGTGCTATTTTAGGGTGCTTTAGGTACGGATGGTTCCCCAGGAACAAAAGGGCCTTCAGTAAGTAACTGACTTAAGCAAATACTCTTTTTGAGACTTTATATTCCATTCCATGGACACTGTTGACCACATCAATGTATCTCACAGGGATCTCCAGGAATTTCAGGGCCACATGGCTTACCAGGTCCACCTGGTTCTCCAGGACCACAAGGCAGCACAGGTCCTTCTGGCATTCGAGGACAAATGGTAATGATTTGAAAAATCAGAAATGGTAAAAATTTGCATTTAATGCATATTTATTTATTTGGGGTTTTATACCCCATCATAATCCTGACAGTCAACAAGATTGAAGCACCCATGGTAATAATGCAATTAAAACTGTGGTAATTGTACAAAAACAAGGTAACAATACCAAGACTACTGGATCAATGTGTCTCAAAGGTTAATTTTCCAAAAGGCAACTGAACTTCCTTGGGTTTTTTAAAAAAAATGTTTCACTTTTCATCCCAGAAGCTTCTTCATGGGGAACTGAAGAAGCTTCTTGGATATGAAGCAAAACATTTTCAAAAAACCAATAAAGTCCAGGTGCCCTTTGGAAAACAACCATTGGGACAACTGTGACCTGGATGACTGAGAATCTCCATAGACTACTAGAACAATAAAGAAATAAAGTGTGTAGTACTGGTATTATATAGCTATAAAACTGTGATGGTGAACCTATGTGGCATGCAGAGTCCTCTCTGTGGGCACTCGCGCTGGCCATCTGGTCTTTGTGGGCACTGGAGCGCCAGAAAATGGCCTGAAAAACGGTCTGAAAACAGCCCAGAAAATGGCCAAAAACATTTCAGGCCATTTTCAGGCCATTCTTTGCGTTGTTTTGGGGCCATTTTCAGGCTGTTTTCCACCAAAGCAGCTCAAAAAATGGCCTGAAAATGGTCCCCAAAACAGCCTGAAAACAGCCCAAAAATGGACTAAAAGCAGGCATGCATGTACTGGGCAGCTAGTCTTCGGGTTTCCAGCGCTCTTGCACATTCTGTTTTGGGCACTGCTATAGAAGCTTTCATTTGTTAAGTAACAGAGGTGTCAAACTTGTGGCCTGTGGACTGGATGCTTCATGTGCTGGCCATGTCTGCCCCCGGTTTAGCAAAGGAGAAAAAATTATAATGCATCATGTGACAACAATGTGTTGTTGCGAGTTTGACACCACTGATCTAAGAGCAGCTGCTCACAAAGGGAAAAACTCTTTTTCTGGCACAAATGTCAGTTCTCTGTTGACTTGCTAGCTTGTTTATTATTTATGTTTTGATTTATGTTCCATCTTCCTGCAAATGGGGCCCTCAAGAGAATTAGCAATCTAAACTGAATTCTTGTTAACAGTAACAGAGTTAACTTTAAGAATAACAGACTAAGAATAGGTCTATTTATTAGAACAATCACATGACTTGGGGGAATATTTTCTATAAATTGCAAGCCACCAGGTACTCATGAGACTGAGGTTGGAAATTTGAAGCAAATTTAAGGGAGCTTCTTCTATAGATAGTAGTGACGGAGCAATTTGATACTGAGATGAGCAAAGTGTTTTGAAGTGTTTTGTGTGTTGAATATGAAACCAACATTTTAAACTTTTAGGAATTGCAGACAATAATCCATATCTTCTTTATTTACATGGAACAAGACTGACATATCTGCATATGATTATAATATTATTGAACAGATGATGTGGATTATACTATGGTCTGTACTGCTGAAGAAACCATGAATTTGGCCTATATTAATACACAGACATGGAATCATTAAAATTGTTGTACTTTCTGTCACTTTGAATAATTCAGATCATTATTCTAATGGTGATACTTGCTTTCAGGGAGATCCTGGTGTTCCAGGTTTCAAAGGAGAAGCTGGCCCCAAAGGAGAGCCAGTAAGTTTTCAAAATATAATCTCTAGAAACCATCTTTAAAATGTTCCTTTATAAAATAATGTGCATGTTTTTCTGTGAGTTCTGTCCTTAATGTATCACAAACTGTATGGTTGTTTTTTTCATTATCAATTATTCATTAATACTTATTAGAGGTTTACTTTTCTCCAGAACCTTAGGGTGACAAAAAAGCAGTCCATTCTCCCATTTTTTTCTGCGTCTTATTCTCATTTTTTTCTGCGTCTTATAGTTTGAGCAGTGGGATAGTGGGAGATGGAGGGATAATTCAAAATTCTCTAGTAATTTTCTATGCCTGAAGCTGGATTTTAATCTGAATCTCCCTGATCTTAGTTGCAAACTTTAAATATTAATTGTGCTGTCTCATTGACGTCTTCATATTGCAAAGGAATACCATTTTTCATTTTAAGTAAATAAATATGAAACTTGGCTTAAAGTTTCCTTTTCTTTTAAATATTTATTTGATTTAAAGGGGTGATTTGAATTTTTATTTTTTTTAAATAATTCTCCCTTTCTTGGGAAAATAATTGATAATGTAACAAAGGAGTGATCCTAATTTCCCACTTTCAGTGCAATCAAAAAGTCTTTGTAACAATTTTTAAAGGACATGTCCACATGACATCATTGCTCTCTCATCTGTCAAGGTGACCTAAGGTTGTTTACATCTATTTGTTTATATCCATGCCTCAAATCTATTTCATAAATATCAACAATATTAGAAAATCCATATTCACCTAATAAACTCTTCCTTGACTATTTCAAATCACTATTCACAATTCCATCATTCAATTATTATTCCAAAACTAATTGCAGAATTAATTTCTCTTAGTGCAATTGGCCAGTGTTCTAGAATAAATAACTTATATTTTGGAATATACACAAGCAAAAAAGCATTTAAAAGAATGTTTGCAGAAATGATATATTTTTCAAAACCTTTTTCCAAAAATATAATTGGATTTGAAATGGGGCATCTGTATTTGTCTTGTGTCAATGGCAGCATGGTTGAATGGTGGTTTTGTACATTTTCTTTATAAGTGCAAATGTTTTTCACTAGGGTCCCCATGGCCCCCAAGGACCAATTGGACCTCTTGGTGAAGAAGGGAAAAGAGGTCCTCGTGGTGATCCAGGATCAGTTGGTGTCCCTGGATCTGTTGGAGAAAGGGTAAGAATAATAAGGAAAAAAATCTCAGTAGTTTAATGGTGAGTTATCTTGGGAATAGCTCTGTTTAGTTTTGCGTTGAAAGTAGAATATCCAAAAGATTTCCAACTATGGTAGCAAAATTATGGTTTGGATCTTGACTTTGACCCTTCAAAGGAAAGTGTGCTAGATTTCTAACTCAGTTTGTTGCTTTGTAGGAAAATCTTATCAGATTTTTTGAAAGGCATATATGGCTTCAAGAGTAAAAAGAAATAGCATACTTCCCCTTTCCATCTTTTTCAGTAATAGTTCCTCACAGGGAAAAAGAAAGTTTTTGAATAATTTGGATCCAATTAGCAACTTTCTCCAATAAGAGTCCAAAATCTGTTACTAAGAGTCGCTAATATCTGAACTAATAGGATGTGAACTAATAGGATCTGAGCAACGGTGGCATAATGGTTAGATTGCAGTACTACAGGCTACGTCTGCTGACTGCCATCTGACTGCAATTTGGCAGTTTGAATCTCACCAGTTTCAAGGTTGACTCAGCCTTCCATCCTTCTGAGGTGGGTAAAATGAGGACCCAGATTGTTGGGGGCAATATGCTGACTCTGTAGTACTGCTTAGAGAGGGCTGTAAAGCACTGTGAAGTGGTATGTAAGTCCAAGTGCTATTGCTAAGTCCTATCTGAACTTCCTAGAGTGATTCAACTGAGTTTTTTATAATGAAAAAAAATGTATATAAAGTTCACAACAGCAAAACAATTTTAAAAAATGGACATATAGGACATTTGGTCCAGTGTAGTCATGTCATATAATTATTGTAAAAAAAATCTAAAATGTACCCATATCCGTAAATATCACCTGGCAAAATATCATTTTGTTTGAGAATTTCAGAGAGAAATTCCTTCTTAGCTTTTAATTGGAGGAAGAATGACTTTTTAGCAATGTGGTTGTTTTCCATTATTTAAATAAGTGACGTGGTTGATTTCTAAAAACCTCCATGGCAAGCATTCACTTTTATAATTTGTTTGGTTTGTTTGCATTTTTATTTATAGTATAGGTTTTTTTATTGACTAGAATAAAAAATGTGAAAAATTGTATCATATGGTCATCATTATTATAACTATCAGATTTCTGCATATCTTATGATGATGATGATAATGATGATAAGAATAAAAATAAGAATAATATTCCTAGCGTTATTCCCACAAGAGCAGGATCCATTTTTCAGATTGACAAAATGCCATCTTGCATTATCAAATCAGCATCTGGGACATGTCTGCATTTTGACGGAGATGGCTATATTGTATATTACAACCACTGATTACCACAAAAAATTGACCCACTGGCTTGTTGCCTGGGTCTGGTGTCAGTTTGGTCTGTGTTCAGCTCAGCAATGCCTTGGCAGCTGGGCAGTGTCCAGCAGCATCACTAGGAGGAATATACCTTACCACCATGCTATATATTTAAATATGTTTGTTTATACATATTATTATAGCCATTTATGGATAATGATCCTGGATAAACTTAGATTTCACTAAGGAGTGGGCTCATCAGCACTTCCTAGATTCAGAGGGGTCTATTGGATATTGGTAATCCTTTGGCATTTTTTATTCTTTGAATGTTTTTCCCCCCAAAACAATGTATTTTAGCAATAGCAAGAGTACTTAAAGTTGATGACCCAAGCTCTGTAAAGGACCTTGGAATACTCACCTCTAATGATCTAAGTGCTAGAGCCCACTGCAACTACATAGCCAAAAAGGCATTAAGAGTTGTTAGCCTAATCCTACGTAGCTTTTTCTCTGGTAATATCACACTACTAACCAGAGCATTCAAAACATTTGCTAGACCAATACTCGAATACAGTTCATCAGTCTGGAACCCACATTACGTATCTGATATTAGCACAATTGAGAAAATCCAGAAATATTTCACAAGAAGAGTTCTCCACTCCTCTACTCGTTGTAGAATACCTTATGCCACCAGACTTGAAATTCTAGAACTAGAAAACCTTGAATTACGCTGTCTTCGGTCTGATTTAAGCATGGTATATAAAATCATACATTGCAATGTCCTACCTGTCAATGAATACTTCAGCTTCAACCATAACAACACAAGAGCACACAATAGATACAAACTCAAAGTTAACCGCACCAAACTTGATTGCAGGAAATACGACTTCAGCAATAGAGTGGTCAATGTCTGGAATACTCTACCCGACTCTGTAGTTTCTTCCCCAAACCCCAAAAACTTTAACCTTAGACTGTCTACTATTGACCTCACCCCTTTCCTAAGAGGTCTGTAGGGGGTGTGCATAAGCGCACCAATGTGCCTACCGTCCCTGTTCTATTGTTTCTCTTATTCTTCTTTTATTTTTCTTATATGTACCCATTTCATGTATTCACAACTATGTATACACTTATACTTATTATCTTGTAAACAATTGGCAAATCAAATAAATAAATAAATAAAAATAAAATATACTACATTACAGTGCTTTACAGCCCTCTCTAAGCAGTTTAAAGAGTCAGCATATTGCCCCCCAACAATCTGGGTCCGACCTCAGAAGGCTGGAAGACTGAGTCAGACTTGAGCCTGGTGAGATTTGAACTGCTAAATTGCAGTCAGCCGGAAGTCAGCAGAAGTAGCCTGCAGTACTGCACTCTAACCACTGTGCCACCACAGCTTTTTTAAAAACACTATTTTAAACGTAAAAGGAAGCTTAAATGTCACAAGCATGGATCATGCATGTCATTCCATTAAAAAAAACCACATGTCTTTTTTTACATAGGGTCCTCCTGGTAACCGTGGCTTTCCGGGATCTGATGGTTTGCCAGGACCAAAGGTGAGTTAATAGGAATGTAAGGATTATTAAGATCTTTTTTAATAGTACGTATATTCTAGAAATGTAATAGGAAACAAAATAGTGCATCTTGCAAGGAATTTAATGTCATACCCTATTTTCTCTTTTCAGAAAGTTTCCATTAACACACACACACACACACACACACACACACTCCCAGGGGTACCTCATCTGGTAGAAAGATGTTGCCATTGATGATTTAAGAGAGGCAATTTTGAATTTAGAAATTAGCCAAGAAACCCCATCTGTTTATTTGCTTTTAATTGAACTTGCTTCCTTGATGCATGTTTCTTAACGAAATAGCCTGAAATAACTTGTTCTATAAGAGCTGTTATTGGGTAGCTCAGAAATTATTTGAAAATAAAACCCAAATACCCATGAAATCACCCCCATCCCAACACATACACTTCTAATTATACCTGCAATGCCACAGAGTGATCTTGCTTTTGATTTCCTTTTCAGGGAGCTCAAGGGGAACGTGGTCCTGCGGGGGCTTCAGGCCCTAAAGGAAGCCAAGGGGATCCTGGTCGCATGGGTGAACCCGGTCTCCCAGGTGCCAGGGTAAAGAAAGAATAATAATCCTACTCTACATCCAGAATGAACATGTCTAAGAAATGAAGATGACTATTCAGATCCACAAGTCTCCGTTAATTTATGGGAGTGCACTGTATCAATATTAATATCATTTAGGTCAAAAGGAATGCAGGACTGTAGATGTCAGATACTATAAAATAGTATGAATTTGGATAGCTTGTTCTTATGAATATGTGTAACTTTTGGATGAAAATGATAACCGAGTGCCAGAAATAGCATTGTTTTGTATGCTATTTTTACAGGGTCTGACAGGGAATCCAGGAGTCTCAGGTCCAGAAGGAAAACTTGGTCCTTTGGTAAGTAAATTGAGACATTTGTGAGAGAATTTAGTTGATTTGTGTCTAGATCTATTTGATTAAAAAGGCAAAGTAATTGAGTGGGATCTTGGTTCTTGATATCCTTATTCTTGCTTTCCTTCTGTATCCCTCTCAATGATACTTTAGAAAGAAATTCTCATGAGGATAGGAAGAAACGGGGAAATTTTTATCTGAGAACCCAACCTGGGGAAGGAGGACATAGGAGTGTTTTTTTTAAAGGTATCAAGCTAGAAATTAGGAACCCCCAAATTCTAGTCTTGCCTTGGGCATGGAAGCCAATCAGGTGACTTTTGCAGGGTAAACCACTTGCAGAAAACTGCAGGGAATCATTAGGATTCAAGATTCACTGGAAAGTAAAAACTAAACTAAACAACACCCCAACCTTTAGTTGAAGAATTGTTTATATGAAACATTTTAAAAGTTAAATCTTCTTTAATAGTTTCTTCAGATATAAATTTGCTAAACTGAGGTTAACTGTAGCTTAATGTACACTAATTAACATTTAGTTTTAGTTACATTAACATTAGAATAGAATAGAATTCTTTATTGGCCAAGTGTGATTGGACACACAAGGAATTTGTCTTGGTGCAAATGCTCTCAAGTGTACATTAAATGTTAATGTAACTAATTAACATTTAGCTTTCAATGCCAAAGATTGAACTGTAATATCATTAGCTACGGGAGCAAGTAAAACCTAGAGAGAGCCAAATTCAGAGATTTTGTATCTTCAAATACCAGAGGCAAACCACGAGGGTATTGTCAGAATAACAAAGAGTGAGCAGCTCTGAATTTAAACTCCCCAATTCCTTTTGTCTTTTCACTTTTTATTGTTTTTTTTTAATGCATACATTCAGACAAATGACAAGTGGAAACTATTAATCCAGGGCCGTGAACATCAGATTTCCAAAAGTTATTTCCTTCAGTCCCCTTCCCCGTTTCAGATGCATGCACACCTGACTTGAAAAGGTTCTCTGGATTTCTGATTCTGTTACACCAGTAGCGTGATTCATCGTATTTCATGATGCCAACAGTTTGAGTGGTTTACTAATGTTGATGTCATCTGTGTAACTGAAACTTTAAATTATAAACAGGTAGTCCTTGACTTACAACAATTCATTTAATGACTGTTTGAAGTTACAACGGTGCTGAAAAAAGGGACTTATGACCATTTTTCACACTTACAACTTTACAGCAACACTGTAGTCAAGCGATCAAAATTCAGATACTAGGCAACTGGTTCATATTTATAGTAGTTACAGCATCCTTGGGTCATGTGATCCCCTTTTGCGACTTTCTGACAAGCAAAGTCAATGAGGAAACCAGATTCACTTAATAACCATATTACTAAATTAACAACTGCAGTGATTCGCTTAACAATTCTGACAAGAAAAGTCTTAACGTGAGGCAAAACTCACTTAACAAAAGTTTCACTTAACCATATAAATTTTGGGCTCAATTGTGGTCGTAAGTCGAGGATTACCTATATATTAAGTGTGAGTTGATTACGGTCCAGAAATACTATAAATAATTAATCAGTATTAGAACAATGATATCGATATAGGAATAGGAACAGTAATTTACTGTGAATACTTTTTATCCTTTTTGTAGTTCTGGGAAGGTTTTAAGATTATAGAGTATTATTAGAATAAAAACACATGCTATCAGCAGGGGTGGGATTCTACTGGTTTGGACTGGTTCTATAGAACTAGTTGTTATGATTCTGTGAAGTTCGGAGAACCAGCAAATCGTGCCCCCCTCCCCACCCCCCCTTCCCAGTCAATCCTTATCACGCATGCGCAACATTGCGCCCATGCCCAACATTACTGACTGCATTCTTCCCTGCCCAGTCACTCCTTAAGGTATTTTTCCCCCCTCCCGACAATCAGCTGTTCCTATGATCAGCTGTGCTGGGATTCCCCTCACTTACTGCTTCGCCCAGGAGGCTCCCCTGAGGCCCAGGAAGGCAAAAAATAGAGGTGGGTGCAGCTTCCTCTGCCCCATCCATTTTTGCCTTCCTGGGCCCCAGGGAAGCTTCCTGGAAGCAAAAATTCCACCCCCAGGAGGCTCCCCTGAGGCCCAGGAGGTCCCAAAATGGAGTGCGGGTGGGGGTGCTGTATACCTCCCCTATGCTCCATTTTTCCTTCCTGGGCCTCAGGGAAGCCTTCTGGGAGCAAAAATGCTCCCCAGAAGGCTTCCCTGAGGCCAAGAAGGCCCCAAAAATGGGGGAGATTTGCTGCCAAAAAAGCAATGTTCACCCAGTCACATGACCACACCCACCTAGCCCACTGAACCGGTTGTTACAAAATTTGAATCCCACCCCTGGCTGTCGGGTTACATAAATGACATGGTATGTAGAGTTGGAATTATTCAAAGGGCTCTTCCTCACCTTATCTTTATTTTTCCCAAAATGGAGGGAATGGAGCTGTGTAATTAGTGTTTTATTCATATAACCTGTAATCAAAATTAATAGCATTTGTGGTTATTATATCCCGGGCTAACAAACATTTGAAATGCTAAAACAAACTAACCATTTTGTGATACATACTTCCACCTTCCCAATTTAATTTTCCAAAAGATCCCACATTGATTTGTTTGCATCCTGCATTGATGATTCTGCAACCAGTTTTACACACAAACACAAATACACTCACACAAGATTAAATGTTTGATGTTCCCTTAGGGTGCTCCAGGAGAAGATGGTCGGCCAGGTCCTGCAGGTCCAATTGGAATTAGAGGCCAGCCAGGCATCATGGGTCTTCCTGGACCAAAAGGGAGCAGTGTAAGTATTGTGCTTCAGAGTTTCACCATATTTACGAAATTGTGTAATATTATTAATAATATATTAATAATATATTTAAATAGGGAGATCCTGGAAAACCCGGAGAAGCAGGAAATGCTGGTGTTTCGGGGCAGAGGGTAAGTATAATTTTATTTTTTGTTAGAAAGTTCTAAACCATAGCATTTATAGTGCATGAGTTTATACATATACATGTCACCTTAATCAACTTTATTATACCATTTTAGGGGGCACCTGGCAAAGATGGTGAAGTTGGCCCCGCTGGTCCTGTTGGGCCCCATGTAAGTTCCATCTGAATATTTTTGGTGCAAAAGAATATTATTCAAAATTAATGTTTTTGAATGGCACTGATATTCCAACAGAATAAGAATCCTGTATATTCTGTAGATTCTTATAAATGCATGATCATTTCTTTGGTAAATTCATTTTTAAAGGCATGATGTGGTAGAGAACTATTGGAGGGTAACACACATTGCTGAAATACAAAGACAGAATATTTGCTATTCAGTTCTTTTGTCAAACAAATCTTTACTTCATCCATATCAATTGCCACATATGTTATAGCATACAGATTTTAAAAATGTTAAAAGGGAACATCCCCGCCCTTTCACTGAAATATTGAAACCTAGGGCGTTGATCCTGGCAACCCAGATGTTTTATTTTATTTGTTCTATGAACTGCTGATGCATAAAAAAATGGATTTAGAGAAAAGGAAAACCATTCCTAATCACTTGTCACAACAACCAAATATCATATAAATTCAAAGGGGAATCTGTCTGAATAAATAAAGCAGTAAGCCAAATTAACTGTTTAACTATGTGAATATTAGCAGCTTGTTTTATCAGCCAAATGGCAGTAAGTTTGGGGGACCAATAACAAAAGAACAATATCTTCCTATGATTGCATCAAGATATTGAAACATGTATGTATGATTAAGCTGTCATGGTAGTACCATGTGAAATCATTTTAAAAACATTTGTTTTTTGTAGGGACCAGCAGGAGAAAGAGGAGAACAAGGTCCTCCAGGTCCCACAGGTTTTCAGGTGAGTCTTTTTGAAATCAGTGTAATCAATGTAAGCCATCCAAGGGCTTTTGGGTTGTTGTTATTATTATGAGTAAAACAAATATAATAAAATAACTGCCAAAGTAATGACCACCATGTTTTGGGATTACTTATGAATTATTCTTTGTGCTCAAATTAAAATACCACTGAAGCAGTATTTTCAACATATAATCCAAGATAAGCTGACCATGTGATTTGTTTTTGGTTTATTTCCGTGCAGGGTTTACCAGGTACCCCAGGCCCTCCAGGAGAAGGGGGAAAACCAGGTGATCAGGTACCTGTTTAATAATGGTTTTGTGTGGTTGATTAATTTTGAATACTTTTAACTAATTCGTTTCTTTTTTTTTAGCACTGTTAACTTTTTTTTATAGTGCAAGCCATGCAGAGTCACCGTATCAGTAACATAGGGAGCATAGCAATGAAATGAAATAAATAAATAAACATTTCTACAGCTGTTTTTCCCCACAGAAGTTATGCTTTTGAGAGAATATATATTGTCATGGGCAAGGGGGGTGGGAATGTCAAATGTGTACAACATGTATTAAACTTGTCCAGGTTGATGGGGAAAAGCAGAAAATGTAATTAAAAACTGGAAATGTCAAATGTTTTGTCCTCACAATTACAGAAATTCCTTCCTTCCTTCCTTCCTTCCTTCCTTCCTTCCTTCCTTCCTTCCTTCCTTCCTTCCTTCCTTCCTTCCTTCCTTCCTTCCTTCCTTCCTTCCTTCCTTCTTCCCTCTCTCCCTCCCTCCCTCCCTCCCTCCCTTCCAGAAAAATGTTAAGTAGAAGACATTTTTGTTGGTCTTTAAATAAATCACTTCCTCTTTCCTTGATACCAAGACACTCCAGTTGCTGAATTCATCTGGCTGTAGGAATAAAGGGAGAAGATATTTCAGCAACCAAGAGCAACCCAGAGTCACAACATAGTAATCACCCCGATGAGCTTGCTTCCTGTACAGCTGTTCCTAGATACAGCTGGGGTGCAAGTAGGGAGCGTTTTTGTGGTCCAGCTTCTTGCACACGAATGTTTTAGATCAGTCCCTCTTCTCTGGAAAGGATGGCTGGGACCTTGTGAGCCTCTGAATATCTAGGACATCTGGAAATGTCCTCGATAGGAACAGGAAATGTCTCAAGTCATCTCAGGAACTCTCCTCTAATTCTTTGAGAGCATGGAAGAACATTAGATAGATACTGTTCAAGGAATACCCTGCCTCCTAACCTCCCTCACATTCCTTGCTGAGCTTTTTTTTTTTTTTTTAAGATTTAAGTCTTTAAAAAGATTAGCACATTTTCCAGAGAGAAGCTCCTATTGCCCTGGGAATTTTTATTAATGGGGACAAACATAGCATCAGTAATTATATATGGCAGTACATGGATCCCCTCTTTCATAATTTGTTGTATAATACCAATAGGTCTGTCTGTCTGTCTGTCTGTCTGTCTGTCTGTCTGTCTGTCTATCTATCTATCTATCTATCTATCTATCTATCTATCTATCTATCTATCTATCTATCATCAGAATACTTTTGAGATATTATGCTTAATGTTGCTTCTGTTGCTGATTTTTTGTTGTAATTCTGGAAGATCTGTGACTATACCTTTCTTTCTCTACCCATTGCAATTCCTCATCCTAACTAAAGGGTAATTGTTGGGAAGTTGCCAATGTATTTGGTCTTATACAGTATTTATGAAGAGGAATATAGTGAGAAGAACACACAACTTACTATCTTTGGCACTATTACTATGTTTTTAAAATCACCAATAACTACTCCCTAATTCTCTCTCTTCCTCTCTCTGTATGCAGCTAGCAATAATATCTCTCTCTTTTTAATAATTGTTTTAGGGTGTTCCTGGTGATCCTGGAGCGCCAGGCCCCTTAGGTCCAAGGGTAAGTTCGATTTCTTAATAATGACTTTTCAGAGAAAATTTTCAGAGTATTTTTTAAATTAATTTTGGAAGGAAAACAATCATGCATATTATACTAGTGAGTTGCAGAAATCCCTAAAGGGCAAGTTGTATGCATTACAGTTTCAATTCATTATAATATACACATTCTCCCCAGTGCTCTGATAGTCAAAAACAAACAAACAAAACAAAACAAAACAAACAAACAAACAGGTCCCTGTGCAATGTTAGATTGTGCAGGCTTTGAGTCCATTTATCTGAAATATTTTGAATCTTTGATTTTTCATTTCAGTGGGACTCTATCACAGATTCTAGAACCCTCTGTATTAGCAGTTTGTTTCTATTTATTAATTGGTATACTTCACTTATATTGCTTCTTCTATTTAAGTGCTGTGTACATCACATTGCATATGTAATTTGTGGATGCTTGCCATTCAGGTACTAGCTTGATGCAGACCCACTTAGCTCTAGAGAGGAAAGTTCATCAGAAGACACCCCAGCAATTTTTATAACCATGTGATGTGTTACAGTTTAATGAGTTCTAACACCTCCACAACTTATAGCAATTATGGGAAACTGTTAGGTTTATATGAGACTTGAGATTGTTGTACAAAATCCGCAGAGATGGCATCTCCAGGCAACCTGCTGCTGCTCCCCAGTATTTTGATCCATGACTTGGCTGGCCATTTTGGCTGAGTTCAAGTTGAAATTCAAACAATGTAAAGGCCCTCGGATCACTTTCTCTTCAAGTGGAAGGGCAGTTTTTAATATTCTGTTAAAAATGTTGCCAATGTCAGCAGGTTTATCCTTTTCTTTGTAAAATTCATTGCTAGCATATATGGAATGAGTTATTACTTCTTTGATGGAATTACATTTACAATTGCTAAACTATTTGAAATGCTATTTCCAGGGAGAACGTGGCCATCCAGGTGAAAGAGGAAACCCAGGATCATCTGGTCTTCAGGGGGAAAAGGGTATGGCTGGAGGTCAAGGTCCTGATGGTCCAAAGGTAAGCAGTGCCCATATATACTATAAGTGGGTATGCATTCTGCATGCACCATTTGTCTCCATATAGAGAGAGTGGATGATGCAGAAGAATGCTTATAGCAGTGTTCATTAACATAGAGATATGGACAGTTTTAAAATGAGCTTTACTCCTGACAACTGCATCCATGAAGGTTTTTTTTTCCTTTGGGGGGCAATGTTACAAGTCACAGACTAGTCAACAAATCTGGAATTTCCAATTGGATGCTCACACAAGGTACAAATCAGTAGTTACAATAAATCATTTTTGTACAGCTTAAGGTTCTTGTGGATCTCATTAACTTTATTTTAAGATGGTTGGCAAGTTCATTTTAATGTTATATAGAGAGTAGAAAATAGTACTAGTAATATGTGTAGGCCAAATGAATTCACTAATCAAGCTGGGATTATGCCAAGACTGGTTTTACTCCTTTTCTGTCTTAAAAGGCTTACAGAGCAAAAAAGATCCAACTACATGAAGGCCATGCAGTTATGCTACTTAGAGATTAAGCTCTGCTAGTTCTGGAGGAACTGTTTTAGTTTAATCATACCATGAAGATTGCATTTCAAAAAAGAGATAAGTCCAATTGTTAGAAGGCAGAGAGGCATGGACTTTAAATTAAAAATACAAGAGAGGAATAAAACAAAACTAGGCGCTTTTATTTATTTACTAATATGGAGAACATAACATTTGTCAAAATAGAGTTTCTCTAAAGATTATATCAATGAGATTATATAAGTGATGGCATTTTGATGCACTGTATTACAATCATTTTCCTATGGATTTATTTCATATTACATTTTTCCCAATTTTATTTTGATAATATAAGAGCTGAAATGAAGGGAGAGAACTCAATTTATACATACCTTGACAAACAAATCAGATTTGTGATCCTCAATTATAAGAAAGTACAACATTTTGGTTTTAGGAGACAGATCTAATTGAGATTCTGAAATAGCTCTGCTGAACGACCACATTCAGACAACAAAACATTGGTCAAGCCACAGTTTATAGAACACCATTGCATTGCTATTTATGGCTGCATTTTGATGCTCACAAGTCGAAGAAATCTGAGCTATTTTTCAATTTAGAAGAAATGTTGATTCGTTATGGTGCATCCCAACAGGACATTTATGTGTTCTGGAGATGGGGAAATGCACCCACCAAGGCAAGGAGGGTCTGTCCAATAGATAGATAGAGAGATAGGCAGGACTACAAATTGGTTCCCTTCCATAAAATTACCTCCTGCCTTTTAACTTCCTTTTCCTTTTGTTTCAGGGAAATCCAGGCCCTTCAGGAGCATCAGGAGATCAGGGCCCTCCTGGTCTTCAGGGAATGCCTGGAGAGAGAGGCCTAGCTGGAACACCTGGCCCCAAGGGTGATCGGGTAAGCTTTTTAGAAATGTCCATGACTTCTCTTTTCTGTAGGAGGATTTCCCCCCTCTTTTCTACAACCTTACATCTTTATATAATTATTTGGAAATGACTTGAGTTTTCCTTATGCTTTTTTCAGGGCAGCGTAGGAGAAAAAGGAGGCGAAGGCACAGCTGGCAATGATGGGGCCAGAGTAAGTGGAAAGTCCTCTTTTTCTGCTAATAATGCTGGGTCTTAATGAGAAATTATAACTAATAGTGTTGCAATAGTGGCAAATATTGGTAGCTCGGGTGTAGGATGAGGGTAGAGGTTTGTTCTCCAAGCTTGTGGGTTGGTTTCTGAACGTTTAATTACCAGGCTAGGTAACATCTTTAGTGGAGTTTAGGGGATGTCAGTGTCAGTGTTCTGTTTATAAGGGCTTCATGTGTGGGTATGTCAAGTGAAGGTCTTGTGATGGGTCAGCTGTGAATCATCAGTGAATCTTGTGATGGGTCTTGTGATAAGGAGATAGCATCAGGTCAGGTTCAAACCCAGGTAACAAAACGTTCAGAAACCAACCCCAAAACTCAGAAAATTAACCTTCCCCCTCAACTAATAGTGTATTGCAGCATATTTTTGATACCACGTGTTAGTAAACCAGAACTGATTTGTCGGAGGAGCTCACATGCTATAAGTGTTTGAAGGCACCAAATTCCATTCCAAATAAAGTGTTCTTCTGATTTATTAGGGTTCTTATCTCTTACTCTAGCCTAGCCTCATAAATATCAGTGAACCAGCATGGCTTTCTTTTCTGAAGAAAGTTAAAAAAAAAACCAAGAGCTTGTACAAACAATGAAAGATTGCTTGTCTTACTGGAATTATGATTTTCTCCTAGGGACTCCCAGGTTCATTAGGCCCAAATGGCCCCGCAGGTCCGGCTGGTGAAAAGGTAAAACAGTTAGTAGAACTATCAACTATGCAGTGGGTTTATGATGATGTTATAGTACAACTCTTCAGGACTATGTATGATAATATGTCATAACCTTTTTTCAATTTAAGGGTGAACCTGGTCCTCGAGGTTTAGTTGGCCCTGCAGGCTCTCGTGGAAATCCTGTAAGTAAAGAATCACACTGTCTGTGTTTTCATAAGTTGGATGTTGGTATTGTAGTTATGTACAATGACAATTTTTTTCACTGCTTTTTCTATTTACCACTCATTCATTCTCTCTTTCCCTCCTCTCTTTCCATAAAACTGCTAATTGAAAAGAATAATGGCTGCCTATCAATTTATAAAAAATATATCATTTTGAATGTAACTGTATAATATTTTTAAAATATTGGATAGTTTGCATCAATTAAATTAAAGCATCATAATTCTACATACCATATATTCTTAGGAAGAGTCAGATTTCCTGTACTAGCATTTATAGAATTCCAGTTAGATGGTGGTGATGATGATTGAAACATTTTAAATATATTAATGAGATCATCTATATATGTATATGGTTGTTTGTTTATTGATACCATTAATTGCTTCTGCAAAACATATTCTGTAGATGTATCTAGCATATAACCAGCTTATTTTTTACCAGAATAAATCATGAACTGTTGAAGTTACATCATAAAAAATAGCAAAAAGTGTATGTTTTAACCTTTCCTTTGGAACCCACTTTCCGTCTTTCTTTCTTTTTCCTGCTAGGGTTCCCGTGGTGAAAATGGCCCAACTGGTCCAGTTGGATTTGCTGGCCCTCAGGTGTGCAGCTTCTTTGAACATTTTTTTTTTTTTTTTGAACTTGTGATTTCAGAGAAGGAGAACTATGTTGCAAGGTTCTTAAACATGAGGCATATGCTGGACCTTTTTTTTTTAAAGGAAAAAAACATTTGTATTAGTTAAAAATAACATTCATAACATAGGCTTGGAATAGATGAAAGAACCGGATTGGTCATTTCTTTGAATGTTTCTAGG
The DNA here is from genome assembly GCF_049901735.1 of Notechis scutatus. NCBI lineage: Eukaryota > Metazoa > Chordata > Lepidosauria > Squamata > Elapidae > Notechis > Notechis scutatus. The sequence goes on from NC_142009.1 coordinate 180,447,554, forward strand.
GCCCTGATGGTCAACCTGGTGTGAAAGGTGAACCTGGGGAGCCTGGGCAGAAAGGAGATGCTGGATCCCCAGGACCTCAAGGTCTTTCAGGTTCTCATGGTCCACCAGTAAGTAAACATCTCATTGAAATAAAACTCTCCTTCCCATCATTTGCTGTGGCAGCTGAATATTAATCTTCTTTTTCTTATTTCCACTCAGGGCCCTCCTGGGGTTCATGGACTCAAAGGAGGCCGTGGTACAAAAGGACCCCCTGTAAGTTGATTGAGCAAAGTTCCTATGAGTAAAGTTCTAGCTTTTATTTTGATTGGGATATCTCTGACTTTCTTAGCACCCTTGTATATTTCAGACATGATGTTTAAGTCTTTATACAATAAAGAATGCTTGTCAACACAGTACATATAAATGTTTGCTAGGTCCCATGTATATTTATTTATTTCTAGGGTGCTACAGGTTTTCCTGGATCTGCTGGAAGAGTTGGACCCCCAGGACTTACAGTACGTTAGATGTTTAATTAGATATATTACAGTAAGGATTTTATTTAAAACAAGTATTGTAAAATAATGCAAACATAGCGAAGATCAAATGATTTTTTAAAATATCATTTGTGTCCCATTTTGTGTTAAAATAGGCAGAGGCAGAAAATTGATCCTCAAGGTATTGCTGAACTACAACTCCCATTCATCAATGCCAAAAAAATGGAGGGGGGAGGTTCAGGATCTCAGGTTTCCAGCCCTTGAGATAATATGTCAATGTGTTATAGCAGATTATGAATTATATGGAGAAGATTTCTCCACTATTACTCTGCTGGTGCTCTTAGGCCAAGTCAGTGGTTCTCAACCTAGGGTCTGCGGGCCTCTGGGGGGGGGGACGACTGCAGTGTCATCACAGGAGGTCCATGAAGGCTTGAAGAAATGTTATGATTTAAATCTTGAGTTAAGTCTTGGGGATCCATGGACATGGTCCGTGGCCAGAAAAGGTATTTAAAGGGGGTCCATGGTGAAAAGATTGAGAACTACTGGGCCAAGTTATTGTCCCTCACTCAGTGCAGGATTGTCATAAGACTGAAAGGGTAGAAACATGGGCATCTACAGATGGTGGGTAGATACCTGCAGGTTGATGAACATGGTGTCACAACTGGACTGGAGTTTCATTTGCAGCACTGTGACCAACAACTTGCTGATTTTTTTAACTCTCTTTGCATATGCTCTTAGGGGAAAGATGATACCAGTATTAATATCAATAAAGATGTTACACACTCTAGTTTATGGATAGAGATAATGTTGCACAATATATTTCTTATGAGATAGATATTGCTAAAGTGCTATTTCATTTGGAAGGAAATTCTATTTTGAATGCATGAAGCACTATATGTAGAGGTTGGATGAATTCTGTCACCTGGCTCAAGACTGTACAAAAAGATTATTGGAACTCTAAAACTTTAAGGACTTTCTTGCATTTAAAGAAAAAAAAAATAAGTGTCCTATGTGTATTGATATATTGAGTAGTAAGCAAGTGAGTCTTTATTGTGGTCTTTGACCTGCTTGAGAATATTTCAGCAAAGGGATAAGAAACAGTAATATTAAAATCCAATTTTTTTAAAAAAGATTAAAATTATTTACAGTATGTGAATATTGAGGTCATACACAGGATTGTATTTAATAATTAGGGAGTATTTGACAATAATTGAATGGCAATTGATTACATTTCTAATGCATGTAATATAAGTAACATAATTATTTCTTAGAAAAGCACGATGAAAAAACCTAGAAATATATAGTACATTTTTCTGAGGCTTAGATCAGGTCTGGAAGTGAGCAGCGTAAGAATGAAAAACTACTGATCAAATAGGAAGCATCCTAGCTATGTTCTAGAGCAGTAGTATGCTGTAAAATGCAATAGAGAAAAGAAATTGTATCACTGACCTGTCTGTTTTTAACAGAAGCTTCTTTTTTCAGGGAGCTCCTGGTCCAGTTGGGCCTCTTGGTGAACCAGGCAAAGAAGGTCCTCCAGGTGTTCGTGGAGATCCTGGTTCTCATGGTCGAGTAGGAGATAGAGGCCCAGCAGGACCATCTGGCAGCCCTGGAGACAAAGGAGACTCAGGAGAAGATGGACAACATGTAAGTAGAGGGTGAGACTGGGAAGTAGAGAAAAGCTTATGTTTGCAAACGAGATATGGAAACTTTCCATTCTTTTTTTACCTCAAGAATTTAGTTATTCATATACCTTTAGAAGTGAACCAAAATTATCTCATTACCAGGAGCCAAAAAGCCTACAAGAATATATTTTATGGTGATATTTATAATCTGTGATATGGTTGCCTTTTTGTTTCCTAATGCTTCTAATTCTCTTTTGACATAGCAACTCCTGCTCTTTTGTTCTGTGCTTTTTTCTCTTTCATCCATTCTAATTCACATGTTTCCCCAGGCCTTTAAAAAAAAAAATGAAGACTCTGCGTTAAAGCTAAAGAAAATTACGTTCTTTATTGTAACCCACAAGTGCTGGGTGGGTTACTATATCTGACCCAACAAACTCTGGATAGGCCCTGGATGTCAGCAGAGCAGTAGAGCTTATATTTCTTTGCTGCTCTCTAGATGGTTGTCTGAATTTTTGCAGCCGAGATATGGTTGTCCTGATCTTTGGGAAAAAGTAGAGGGAAGCCTTGATTTCAACTCAAAATGCTAAGGGTCATTGAGCCTTTTTCTTCAAAAATTTCCCTCCTAAACCACTTCTTTTAGAGCAAGGAAACAAAAAACTTACATTACAGCTTTCAGCAGCATCAGATGTTCTCATCTTTGCTATTTCTTGATTAGCTCAAATGCTAAACTATGACGTCCTGGTTGAATATAAATGTTAGAGGTTGCTAAGTAAGCCAATTTGTTCCTTGTGTATTCCAGGGTCCTGATGGCCCCCCAGGTCCATCTGGAACTACTGGGCAGAGAGGTATTGTGGGAATGCCCGGCCAGCGTGGAGAAAGGGGCATGCCTGGCCTGCCAGGCTCTGCCGTGAGTATTGCCACAACTGGCATTTTTGACTATGCACTCAACTCTGTTCAACCCCAGGGAAAAGAAGGACTGGGGGTGACATGAGAGCAGTACCCCAGTATTTGAGGGGCTGCCACAAAGAAGACGGGGTGGGTGGGTGGGTCGTCAACTTATTTTTTAAAGCACCAGAAGGCAAGACAAGAAATAATGGATGGAAACTCATCAAAGAGAGAAGCAACCTGGAATTAAGGTGAAACTTCCTAACAGTGAGAACAATTAACCAGTATTACAACTTGCCTTCAGAAGTTGCGGGTGCTCCATCCCTGCAGGCTTTTAATAAGAAGAGACTGGATAGCCAATTGTCTCGAATGGTATAAGGTCTCCACCTTGAGCAGGGAGGTTGGACTAGAAGACTCCCAAAGTCCCTTCCAACTCTTTCTATTCTGTTATTCTGTTTTATGGCTGTAAGAACGTAGCTATGATTGATGCCCATTTAAACTGATGTCTGAATGCTTTGCTATACATAACAATCATCCGTGGGTTTAATCATTGACATGGTCTCTCTTTTCATGCCAGGGAACTCCTGGAAAGCAAGGTCCAACTGGACCAACAGGAGACAAGGGTCCTTCTGGGCCTATTGGTCCTCCAGGTGCTCCTGGACCAGTGGGTGAAGCAGGGCCAGAGGTAAGTGGTTTTTCATAGGCAGTTTTGACATAAGAATAGGTTAACAATGTTATGGATTCAAATAACTGCCCGTGAATAAATGTATACGTTTCTAGAACAGATATTCTTTCAGTGATATTTGTATCACATTGATCCTTAAGAAAGTCAGTCCCAGGTGTGGACAAGGTTTTTTTTTGTCCTACTGAAAGTCTCTCAGTAGAAGTAATGGGGGAGAGGCCTCCCCCGTTAGAGGCCTCAGTGTTGGTGGAACTAAAGGATATAGTAGGGAAGAGCTAAAAGTGGCTGGTATCATTTACTCTCTTTTTTGGCATGTTGTCTCTCCCCATCTTTCTGGCATTCAGTTTTTCTCTCTAATTTTTGACTGAAGGAAAAAATGCATAGAGATGCTACTGAAGGTTTTCAATGTTCTCTTGTATTCAAGCTTCAAAATCCAGTCAAAGGCTACCAGTTGCCCATTCATTACCTAGGCTATAAAATTTAGGAGCTTGAACAAGAGGCCAGTATAATTGTTTTAAAAATGGCAAGTATTGTAAGCCATTCTCTTTTGGTATTATAATCTGGTTGGTTTTAGTAGTTTCAAAAATGCAACTAAAATACATTGCTGCATTTTCATAAAATAGCAATATGAATATTATTCTTAATATTATCAACACAGCTTAATTTCAACCATTGGAGTTTCCTTTTATATGTCTCTGATTATTTTGTAATTTCCAAGCCCTTTTCAAAGGCAATCCCATGTATAAAATATTATTTTAGGACAAATCTGATGTCACACATAATCCACTTTTCCACTTCTCATTCAACTTAGGGTCCTGCTGGTAATGATGGCACTCCTGGGCGAGATGGAGCTGTTGGTGAAAGGGTAAGTGAGTTTGAAATTTCAATGAATAAAGCTGTTGTTTTCTTGTTGATTTAGAGTTTTATGCCATCCTTTATATTTCAATCTTTGAGAAAAATCACCGTCGGAACTCTTAATAAGGATGAATGTTTTAAAACAGACCCAGTTTTACAACAGAAGCATAAATGTGTCTAATCTATTTGTTCTGGGTCTTCATCAGTATAATCTTAGTAAGGACAGGTAAAAAGATTATAATTCACCATGTGGCATATAACATATTGGAAGTTAAGCTAAGTTAGCAGAGTGAGCCTGCAATGAAATGTTATCATTATTGTTATTAAAATTTTTATGCCTCTCTACTCCCAATGGCTCAATGTGGTGTAGACAGAAAAATCTGACACTTAAAATAACAAGATAGTAATAATCAACATACTTTGTGATAACATTGACTGACAGGTTTAGAAACCCAACTCTAATATCCCCAAATTCTTTCTCCCAGAGTCAATTTTTTCTTCATAAACACTCATTAGGGAAGAAGAGCTCCTATGTGTGAAGGGAAATTATTCTATGAGATGTATAAAAATCTTGCAGTGTTTGCTCCCCTTCAGAAACCCAGCAGTCAGCAATTCTCTTTTCTAGGTTTCTGGATTGCTTCCTTTTGAAGTTCCAGATAATTTTTTCTCCAATACAGACTAAACATGTCCAGTCCTTATTGGACTATTTTGCAGATATGATTTTATCTCATGGCTTTCTTCTGATCCACCCCAGCTATATTGTAGATAGTTGTAGCACAGCAGTTCAGTAATAATAGTATAATAGAACAAAATGTGTAATTTTGTCTGTATAAAGATATGCACTTGGAAGTGATCTATATCTGATTGTAGAATTGGAATGGTATTTGTTGTAGGGTGATCGTGGTGAGCCTGGACCTGCAGGACTTCCTGGTTCTCAGGGTATTTCAGGTACCCCAGGGCCAGTTGGATCTCCAGGGGATGCGGGACAAAGAGGTGAACCAGTAAGTATAGCTATTCCCTTATATTATTTGCATTTCATTGACAGAACTCTTGACCATACAATCAACTACCCATTATCATTTATCCTTCTTAAGACATATATTATGAAAGAAGAATTCTGGCCATGAAATGAGATGGCTGATGAATGTATATTAATGTTTCTGAGTTAAGTAATATTTAACTGTCTAATAGATTTGCTGTTGTAGTTTTCTAATTGACCTGGATGTGTCATTTGCCAAGCTCTACTGTGAATCCTTTATGAAGATCCTATATAAAACAGCTGTATAGTTAAAAGGCTAAATGAATGACTGCTCTAAGGCATAGATTCTTAATCTGGGTTCCATGGATCCCTTCTGTGGATAAATTATGGGGCTCTCTAAGCTCAGATGGGAAATTTTTTTACTACTCCATCAACTTTGGAGATGGTCGTATTTAATAGATGTGGCGTTGTTGATAGTATGCCACCCAGAGTCACATTTTGTGAGATAAGCATGCCCTGTAAATATGTTTAATAAATGATTTTTTTTAATTTTCATTAACCTCTAGCTGAAATTTACTTTATCATTCTGTTACAAACAAGGTAAAATATGACTTCGAATCTCCAAAAGTGTTTCTTCAGTAAATTTCATTATCTAAATTTATTACAATGGTTTATATTTTGATAATTACATTTGAGCAGTTTCCTTTGAAAACTATACCTGTGAATTTTATTTCATGCATTTTTCTGCTAACATTTCAATAGACCCTCAAGGGTTCCATAACACAAAGACCGTAAGAAACTCTGTTCTAAGTATATAGATGCAATCATAAATGAAACCATCTTTTCATTTCATTGCAGGGTTCACGAGGCCCAGTAGGTCCTCCTGGCCGTGCTGGAAAACGAGGTTTGCCCGTATGTTCTCTACATTTTCTTTTAATGGAAACCTTAATTGTTTGAAGAATAGTTGTACTTTTTGTTAAAAATAAATTCAATAATGCAAGTTTTGTATATCTGTGTTTTAGCACTCAATATAACTGAAGCTTATGAAAAATAAAGTAATAATTAAGATATATAAATTACTCAGATTAGATTCACCTGTACTATATCTAGTTCCAGGTAGAAGATACATATTCTTAAATATTTTTAAATTTTAAATTTTCTATATTTTTTATATACACCATAAACAGATGCAGGATATTAAAACGAATAGAAATAATCTATAATTATAGATGGAGTTTGTTTATCTTCTCAGTACATATCAATCTGCATTTTGAACAGCTTTGCATGTCAATATATGTACAACACACGCACACAAAGAAATGTGAGTGATATGGCATATAGCTTAAAAAATAAATTTTGTTGCAGATGTGTAAAGAATGTATAGGAGTTATGGATACTTATTATAGATATTCATTTAGGGAACTGAAGGTATGCAGTCTTAGTTTGCTGAAATCAATGAGAAATGGAGCATATTGCTAATGCCTGATTTGAAAAGCATAGAAATATCTTTAATTTTAGATGGATTGTACCTTTGCATTTTATTTTAATTTTATTTTGTTTTATTTTTCTAATTTAAGGGTCCCCAAGGTCCACGTGGCGACAAAGGTGACAATGGTGATCGAGGGGACAGGGGACAGAAAGGGCATCGAGGTTTCACTGGCCTGCAAGGTCTCCCTGGACCTCCCGTAAGACATTATCTATATATTTGTTTTACTGTTACTCCAGTTCTCCATTGCAACTGCCATTTTTGTGCATATATCATATTGCACTTGGCACTGCCTTCTGCCTCTGCTTCCTTATTTATTGTGGTGGAACACTCCTTTTCTGGGTGATGCACTCAATCACCTTTTTGAATCTTAAAAAAATGTAAAAAAAGGCCTTAGAAATAGCAATAGCACTTAGGCTTATATACCGCTTCATAGTGCTTTACAGCCTTCTCTAAGCGGTTTACAGAGTCAGCATATTGCCCTCAACAATCTGACTCTTTATTTTACCTCAGAAGGATAGAAGGCTGAGTCAACCTTCAGCCATTAAGAATCGAACTGCCGAACTGCTAGCAATTAGCAGAATCAGCCTGCAATACTGCATTCTAACCACTGCACCACCATGGCTCATAAAAAGTATTAACCTTGACTGTCTCCATATTCAAAATGGTGCATTTATCTGGAAATGAAAAAGAAAAATATATCAATTTCTTTTAACTAATTATTTATTGTAAATCCTTTAAAAGATTTTCTGTAGGCTTTTGCCATAGGAAAACTGCTGAGCAGCTGTTTGTCAGTCAGAACAAGTGCATGCAAGGTGTAGTACATTATATAACACAATGGAAATGATTGCTTGATGATTTTGCTTTTGCTTTCATTGTGATCCAGTCTGTATTAAAATCTGGAGTGTCTTCAAAATCATTTTTCTGTTAACAAGAGATGCATTGGAAAATATTGTTGATAGGGAGAATGAGGACTTATAGGGAAGAGTTTTATTACATTGCCTTCCCTCGCCCGCTAATTTAGGGCTCTGGTTTTCCAAGGTGATTAATAATCTTTGCAATCAAAATTCAAAATTATATTTTCTTGCCGTGGTTCGAGGCCAAGCATGGCTGTCTTTGCTCCAATGTGATCTTAATCATAGAACGAACTGTCTATGGACTTAGAACTACATACAACTTATTTTTTGTTATCTTCAGGTTATTATGTCATGAATTAGAAATGCTGAGACTTTAAACTAAAGAATAATAGGTCATCACTGGATACCCCAGGTTGATGTATTCAAAACCATCATATTTTCTTCTTTAAAGATGAGATGTAATTTGAGAAAACATAGACTATTCACACTGTGTTTTGCAGGGACCTACTGGTGAACAAGGCAATGCTGGGATTCCAGGCCCATTTGGCCCAAGAGTGAGTAAACCAGATGTGAAATATAATATGGAAACAATTAAATCCCCCTCCCCCCGTTTTATGTTTGCTGTTGTACAGATGGTGTTTGTTGATTTCAGAGTAAAATTAATTTGGATAGGGATGCAGATTATTTTTTTATTAAACAAGGTTGTGCTTGAGGTCATTTACCTTCCTTAATTCCTTTGTGTATGGAATTCTAAATATAACCTAGTGTTTGGCAAAGATGCTAACTTGACAAAGATTTAGCTTTCATTCCAAAAAAGGTTCTTATTCCTCAAGATTTTCAATAACAACCTCCAATTTGTTGGTATCAACTAATGGCAACTTTGGTGCACATTAATGCATACTTTTCCAATGGGCTTTAGTTATCTTTTTCTGTGTAGATCTCGGTGTTCTTCATTCTTTACTCATATTATATCCTTTCCCAACTCCTTACGTCTTTCCAATTTTGCACAGAACTCAAGCAACTTTTAAAGGGACAACTTACAATATAAACAACTAAAAGCTTAATATTTCTCTGGTTTTAATTTTATCAATGTTTTTATTGCTAACATTGGCTGGCTGGGATGTTTGAAAATTTGAGAGTTGTGTTTTAGAAGAACAATGTTTCAGAAGAGCAAAAAGAGAATGAATACAGATTTAAAATATATTTGGGAACCATTTTTCTGTTTGTGCCAAAAGGCATCAAATTTGATATCAGATAAGACTTCTTCAACAAACAGCTCCAGTTTATGAGTCAGCAACCAGAATAGGCCTTCTGAAGAATAAGTTAGGGCAGGAGATCAATTTCTAAGTTTCTTGGATTCAAGGCTTAAGATACAAATTTAAGATGGATTAAGATGTGGATGGATACTCAGTGAAGACTGTGAACTTTTGATACCAGCAGTTTTCCCTGAAAAGGGGGAGAGAAAAGGTGCAAAAATGAATGTGTGCTCATGGGTGAATCTGTGTGCATGTTGTGTGCATACTGTATGTGAAGAAAACTTCAGTATACCATTGAAGCTTATCAAAAATGATTAAATTGAGGAAAGCAAAAGAAAAAAACAGCAACCTCTCCCAGATTTCTACTGGATTGTTATTGGAAATTCCAGAAAACAGATTCTGCCACGTCAAAATAACATTAAAATTGGACATGGATTTGGTGGCATCTAGCTTTCCTGGTTTCAGATATCTCCCCCAAGTAAAGTTAAGCACAGCGATTTAGTGTAGTTAGTGGCAGCAGCTGCTAAAAAGAACAGTTTGAGCATATTCCAACTCACCCATCTGCATCTTTTACCCTAAGGGAAAGCCATCTTCATTGTAATGTTTGAATAACCCAGCAACAAAGAAGCTTCTCCCTTCAATGGCCTCTTGGGAGCCATTTTATGTTATGGTTCACATTTTTTCTAGGAGCTCTGTGGAGTGCCCACAGGAAACACCTGATAATTATAACAGAAAACCTTGAGCAAGTGCAGTTCTTTTAAAATAACTTGAACAAGGGGAGTAAGGCTTTTATTGGCATTTATTCAATCTCACTATTAAAATAATGGAGATAAAATGGCTGAAATGCTCTCCTAGGTTCTCAGTCTATTGATGGGACTGAAAAAGAGAAGAATACTTTTACCACGTAAGCATTTCAGCCAGTCAGTTAGACCTGTTAGATCTTCAGACAATATCTAAAAGAGAGGAAATTAGCAGATTCAGATGCCACAAAGGGTGCCTCTACATTCAAGCAATAAAGACGTGTAAGAAAGCCTGTTCTTATTCTTTTCATTCTTATTCAGTAACATTGTTACCTCATTCATCTTTGTTGTTTCCCCACCAAATTTGTATTTCAGCATCACTCAGTTAGCACTTTTATCCCATGAGTATTTTTTGGGAGGGGAGAGAGAAGAAGAAAAACAATCAGACTTAGCAATTAAGTGAATCAACTAATGAATCAATACATGTAACTTTTTACAATGCTGTTACAACCTTGGGGCTGGAGCAGTTAGTTGTTGCTCAACAATTGTCTAGATCTAATTCTTTGTAATAGCTTAAATTTAATTTATGGCTTACACGTTAAAGAAACCTTTTCTAACAGTGATCATAATATGATTGAGTTTTGTATTAATCTGCGTTCTCCTGAACTGGGTCTTAATGTCTGTTCTTCAAATTATAATTTTAAAACAGCAAACTATGATTTAATAGCTGCTGATTTGGCATCTTTAAATTGGCACCATCTGTTCTCAGGTTGTAAAAATGTAGAATATTTTTATAACATTCCTTTGCTTGAAATAAATCGAGCTATAAATGTATATGTACTAAGAAAAACCAAAAAAGTTATACAGAATAAATTACCCAAGGTAATAAGAAAATTACAATCTAAGAAAAAAATCTCTTTGGCGGAATGACAAGACATGTTTTGTTGCCAAATTCAAAAGCCACTACAAAGCCTTACATCATCAAATTAAAGAATGTACCAATTATTTCTGTAAACAGGAAGAAAAGCTGTTAAATTCAAACTCTATGTGAGCCTTTCACAACTTTGTTAACTCGAAACTTAAAGATTCACAAGTGATTCCACCCTTAAAGGGCAAAACAGGTTGATTGTAATGACAATGTTGGTCAAGCCCATCTTTTCAATACATTTTTAGTTCAGTTTTTGTGGATACCAATGGTTGCACTCCCTCATTCACAAGTCAAACCACAAATAGTTGTAGCAAATTGTTGAATATTAAATTTACAGTAGATAATGTTGAATTAGCATTATGTAATTTAAAGCCATTGCTATCCATAGGACCAGATGGATTAGGTGTTTTTTTTCCTGAAAAAGCTTGCTAAACCTTTGTGTACAATTTTTGGAGTATCATTTCGAACTAGTTCCCTGCTTGATCTATAGTGAGCTATAGTTATACCAATTTTTAAAAAGGGTGACCCTAGTTCAGTTGAAAATTATAGACCAATTTCTTTGTGTTGTGTTACATACAAAGTTATGGAATCAATTATAAACCAATCCATCATTCACCACTTAGAAACAAATAATTTGCTATCTGGGAAACAGTTTGGCTCTAGGAAAAATTCATCCTGTAATTTACAAATTTTGCACTGTAAAAACATCCACATGTCTTGATCAAGGTAAGGCTGTAGATGCAATTTACATAGATTTTTGTAAGGCTTTCGATACATTAGTACATGATAAACTCCTGTTAAAATTAAGCTCTTACGGCATTTTTTTGCACAAGTGGATTGCTGCTTTCCTGTCTAATAGACTGCAGAAAATCAAAATAGGGATCTTGCTGTCTAATCCTGCATCAATCCTGCATCAAGTGGTGTTCCGCAAGGCAGCATATTAGGTCAATTGCGTTCTTTTTGCTGATGACGTAAAATTCTTCAATTCTACAGATAATTCTGTTGTTTTGCAAAGTGATCTCGACTATGTGTCTGAATGGTCATCTATTTGGCAACTTCAAATTTTGATTAATAAATGCTCTGTCTTACATATTGGTAAACTTAATCAGAATGTCAAGTATAAGCTAGGTGGCATTGATCTAGCAGATGACCCTCACTTTGTTAAAGACCTAGGTGTACTTATCTCTGACAATTTATGCTCCAAAGCTCACTGTAATAGCGTTGCTAAAAAAGCATTAAGAGTTGTAAATTTAATTTTGCGAAACTTTTTTTCTGAAAACATTGTAGTGTTAATTAGAGCTTATAAAACTTATGCTAGACCAATTTTAGAGTATTATTCAACTGTTTGGAATCCCCACAATATATCTGACATCAGCACAATCGAGCAGGTACTTAACGCGAAAAGTCTTGCATTCTTCTGTACACAATATAATTCTTTATGTCACCAGGCTCGAAATTCTAAGTTTGGATAACTTAGAACTGCATTGCTTGTGGTCAGAACTAGGTATTGCATACAAAATTATACATAATAATGTTTTACCTGAAAATGACTTTTTCTGTTTTAATCACAATAATATACATGTAAACAACCACTTTAAACTCAATGTAAATTGTTCTAAACTTGACTGTAAAAATTTGATTTCTGTAATAGAGTTGTCAAAGTTTGGAATGCCCTACCTGATTCAGTTGTCGTAGCTACAAATTTTCACAATTTCAGTCACGAATTGACTTCCATGGACCTTACTTCATACTTAAGTGGTCAGTAGAAGGGGTGTGCATAAGTGCACTAATGTGTCTATCATCCCTATCATTGTATTTTTATTCTCTTATTCTTGTTCTCATTTTTGTTTAACAAATTCCAATAAATAAATAAATTAGTTATTAAGATTAAATAATATCTACCGGTAATAATTATCTTGTAGAAAGCCGAGAAAGGCAAGAAGTATCTTTAGCTGAAAAGAAAGGAAATTATTTATGTGCCCTTATTGATATGATAAACATGAACTTTTGTTTTTAATATAGGGTCCCCCAGGTCCTATTGGACCTTCTGGTAAAGAAGGAAATCCTGGACCACATGGACCTGTTGGACCTCCTGGTGTAAGAGGAACTTTAGGAGAAGCAGGACCTGAGGTAAATAATGGGAAATTGGGTCAGTCAGAGAGAGGAACAGTTATGTCCATTTAATGACTTGTAAGCTTATACAGTGGAACCTCGGGTTGCAAATGCTTCTGTTCACAACCAAATTGTGTGGTGAACAAAATATCCACCTGACTTTTGAATTGGGTCACAATTCAAAAATCGGGCAGTGAACAAAATTGGCATGGAAAGATTCCCTTTCCGTGCTGATTTCCCCTTTGGTGCCATTTTTTTTGTTCCGAGCATATGCAGACGTTTGTGCTTCTGGTCACAACCAAATTGGGTTGCAACCGTGGTCCTGGAACAGATTACGGTCGTGACCCAAGGCTCCACTGTGTGAGTCCAAATTACATGCCAATTTGGAAGAAGCCACATCTTTTTTTATAAATGCAGGGCACATGAACTAGTGAAGTAGGAATCTGACCATATGTTCCTTGTTTTAGGAGCAACCCAGATCAGTCTTTTTGTCTTTGCCATTTGCACTGCCAATTTGGTTATTTAATGGATCACTTTTTAATGGTGACAGGGACTATAGAAGTGATCCAGATCCAAATCTGTCAATAAAGGAGCGATCCAGATCCAAATCTGTCAATAAAGGAGCAAAAAACTCTCCTATCCCTCATCTCCTATTCAGATTAGGTTCTCTAAACTCAAAAAAATAGTAAACTCTACTTCAAATTGTATTTGATGCCTGGTGACTTCATACATTTTATGTGTTTTAGAAGACAGGAATACAAAAAAGTTTCACTATTGCCACTATTGCCTCTGCTCAAGAATAAAAAATAAGGGTGAAAAGGGTGACTTTGCTTATCCTGAGAACAAGAAAACATGAAATTGTTAGTTCAATGAGTTCAGACCTTATCAATATTACAGTGTTGGGGAAGAGTGCTCCAAAATAATCATTCTTAATCTATGTCCAGGTAGTAATCAATTAGAACTATAATATTCTATTACTGAAACAATATAATTATTCTTTTGCTACTGCAATTACTGATGCAAATTGGGTAGCTAAAAGATTCCTTCAGTTAACTTTTATTTATTTATTCAATTTGTATAGCCGCCTATAGTGACTCTAGTTGTAGTGATTGGAACTACTATCCAGTTATGGTAACATTGTGTCCCAGATATTACAATCCTGGATGTGGTCTGTATTGTTTTTTGTGTGTAGGGCCCTCCTGGTGATCCTGGTCCCCCAGGCCCACCAGGTCCCCCTGGCCATCTTACTGCTGCAATTGGTGACATTATGGGACATTATGACGATGGTCTACCAGACCCACTACCAGAGTTCACTGAAGATGAAGCTGCTCCAGATGACAGCAATAAAACAGATCCAGGAGTCCATGCCACACTGAAGTCACTCAGTAGCCAGATCGAAACCATGCGCAGCCCTGATGGATCCAAGAAGCACCCAGCCCGTACTTGTGATGATTTAAGATCATGTCATCCATCCAAAAAGAGTGGTAGGTGTATATTTCTTTTTTAAAAAACAGTCTTCAAATGTGTTTAAATAGAAATACAGGTCTAGTTATACATATTTCTGGAAGGAAAAGATAACCAGGGTCTTTAAGGACCACATTATGAGAAATAGTTGAAAGAATTGTTAGCTATAGAAGAGAAGATTGAGGGGAACTTGACAGCTCTTTTCTAGTATCTAAAGAGGTGTCATAATATAGAAGACAAAGTAGAATTGTTCAAGTTGTTTCAGGTGATACGAAGCAATAAGTGCAAGTAAGTGCAAATTACAGGAAGTAGATTTCAGTTGGACATGATCAGGAACAAAGGTAATAGTTCCTTTTTGAGCCATGGTGGCACAATGGTTAGCATACAGTACTGCAGGCTACTTCTGTTGATTGAGGGCTGCCTGCAATTTGACAGATGGAATCTCACCAGGCTCAAGGTTGACTCATCCTTCCATCCTTCCGAGGTGGGTAAAATGAGGACCCAGATTGTTGTGGGCAATATGATGACTCTGTAAACCACTTAGAGAGGGCTGTAGAAGCACTGTGAAGCAGTATATAAGTCTAAGTGCTATTGCTATTGTTGAATAATGGATAGACTGCCTTAGACTCTTCATTGCTGGAATTGTTCAAACAGAGGCTGGATAGCTGTCTGTCAGGAATATGCTGTTGTATTACAACATTGAGTGGAGGATTAGATCAAATCAGGGGTATCAAACTCAAGGCACAGAGGACAGATCCAGCCTGTGGGGTGCTTAGATCTGGCCTGTGGGGCTGCCCTGAAAACAGCAACAGACTGGTCTGCAGTGTCTCTGCCAGCGAAAATGGAGCTTGGGGGGAGCGCCTGCTCCATTTTCGCTGGCAGAGGGTTGCAGGAGGCCATCGCAACCAAAAACAGAGCTCGGGAGCCCGTTTTTGCTGGCAGAGCGCTCCACGGGTGCCCCCAACATGAGTGATGTCAAACTGGCCATGCCCACCCTGACTACGCCTACCCTGGCCCCATGAACAACCCTGATGTGGCCCTCAATGAAATTGAGTTTGACACCCCTGGATTAGATGATTAGATCCCTTCCATTAATAGATTGGTCTTATTAGGACATTGTCTTTGTCTTTACTTTTTATCTTTATTCTACCTTCACCCAGAGTAAAGGAACTAAAATTTAAGCAGCCTGCTACAAGATAGCCAGAACATAAAAACCATAAAGGAGGCAGATATAAAAGATGAACTATGTAAGAAATCTTGTTCAGGTTGTCCACTATTATTATTTGATACATAATAAATGCTTCCAGAAAAAGATTTTTTGTAAGATTTGTCAGCACAAATTAAGAAAAGTAGGCCAAAGATGATGGATTTGTCAAATAATTGCCAATTCTACTTTTACTTGCCCAAGTCTTAAATGTAAGGAAAATTATTTAATTATGAATAAAGAAAGATAATATTTATGCAAGCATATTTGACTGAAAAGGCAGCAATGTTATAAATGGAGTTTAAATTAGCCCAGGTTTGAAATATTGTACAACAAAAATTAAAAATTTGAAAATTAGTTTAGCTATTTTTGGACACCAAGTATCTGCAGACTATCAAGTCCTTTTCCAGTACCTCCTCTTTTACCTTTTTGCTACATCATCACAAACCTTGATCCTGGAACAATTGATATTGAACTCAAATACATTGCTTGACCATATGCACATTTATTTATTAATAGATGTGCACATGATTGCACTATTAAACTTGAATAGGAAGGAAAGTACTTTGAAGTTATGTTTTGTCCTTAATTGAAATTGAACTGCAACATAGAGAAGGAAAAATTGGTTTGTTATACTTTAAGATTTCCTATTTTGCTTTCATAGGAGAATATTGGATTGACCCTAATCAGGGCTGTGTAGAAGATGCAATCAAAGCATTCTGCAATATGGAAACAGGAGAAACATGTATAGCTGCAAAACCAGCTATTATTCCACGTAAAACATGGTGGACAAGTAGGTCATCTGATCTAAAACCAATATGGTATGGACTTGATATGAACAGAGGTTCACAGGTAACTAATCTGAATTTTCTTGATATTTATTTCAGTTATTGTTTTGGAATAAACATATGCAGCTTAGTCTAATCCTGGATTTCCTTATGCAGCCTTCCACAACATACAGGCATGTTTTTGCTAATTATATCCCACCTGTGTTACAGCAATTGCTGTCACATCCATTCCCCATTAACATAAAACTTATTGTCACACAGTTTTCCTTTATATACATGTACATTATGTACGTGCATCTGTGCTGCCAGACATATTTTTGTTTTCAACTTTCCCATATATTCATTTTTTACTGCAGCTTCCCTAATTATATGCTTTTTTATATGCCGCTTCCCCAAGTATATATATTTTCATGCAATGAGTGAGCCAATAATTATTTTGAGATAGATGCTAGCAGGTTCTCTAGATTATATCCTATTTATGCTACAGCAGATTGAATTTGGGTGGAATTTCATTTTAAAAGATACCCATGATGAATTTTCCATAACCTTGTATTGAAGGAAAATAAATATTTCCTTTTAATTCACCTCAGTTATTAAATAAATGTTTGGGGTACACAATTGAAAGTATCAAAATACATATAGTACATATAAGTATATCAAGACACAGATAGCTTTTAAATATATTTACATCACTGGTGAGATTCAATTTTTTTTACTACCGGTTCTGTGGGCATGTCTAGGGGGCATGGCCATGTGACTAGTTGAGCATGCTTTTTTTTTGCTTTTTGCAGCACCCCTCCCCCCATTTTTGGGTCCTCTGGGCCTCAGGCAAGCCTCCTGTGGGGGCATTTTTGCTCCCAGAAGGCTTCCCTAGGGCTCAAGAATGCAGAAAACTGAGCCTGGGAAGGGGTGCATAGCAACCCCTCCATGCTTCGTTTTGGGGCCTTCTGAGCCACAGGAAGCCTCGGGAGGGGCGTTTTTTCTCCCAAAAGTTTTCCCTAGGGCTCAGGAAGGCAGAAAACTGAGCCAGGGGGCATGTGCAGCACCCCCATGCTTTGTTTTAGGGCCTTCTGAACCTCAGAAGCTTCCGGGGGGGCATTTTCAGGGGTGGGATTCTACCAGTTCAGACTGGTTTGGTAGAACTGTTTGTTATGTAGTTCAGAGAACTGATAAATCAGGCCTTTGGCTGGCCCTGCTACTCTTCACTCTCTTCTCCGCTCCCTGCCCAGTTGGTCCCTATCACACATGCGCAACATCGTGCACATGTGTGACATGCCTGCAGCCTGCTTTTGCCTGCCCGCCAGGCCAGTGACCCATGCCAAATCCTTGCTACCGGTTCGTTTGAACCGGTGCGAACCAGCTGAATACCACCACTGATCTATATCTATAAGGTTGAACGCATTAAAACACACATATTTGGAGGCATAATTAACAGCTTTCAAATAAAAATTTCCTACTTGCATTTTCCTACCTTTTTCTTCACACAATCTGTGGTTGTTAAAAGAGATCTTTCTCACAAGCACAGTGGTCATAAATTGTCTGAAGCCTGGTAAGAATGTGATTTCTTTTTAATTAAAAAACACAATAGAAGAGTACAGAGGTTTAGGGAAAGAAAAATAGTAATTAGGAAAAAAAATCTAATTATTGCTACCTTTCAAATTGGGGCTGTTTGCCTGTTAGGCAGTTGTTATAGCCACCATGCTAGGATTGCAGTTGCAATTCTGTAGCAGTATCTGCTATAGGCTTGATTTAAGAATAAAAAGAGAAAATGAAATGAATGGGCAGTCAATCTAAATACAGAGGTTACTTTAGAGCAGTGTTTTTCAATGCTGGCAATTTGAAGATGTGAAGAATTCAACTCCCAGAATTTCCCAGCCAGCATCCAGGCTGAAGAATTCTGGAAGGTGAAGTCCACTTCAACTTGCCAGCATTAGGAACACTGTTTTAGAGGAAAGCAAAGTGCAGTCAGCAAACTAAACAGGAACACACAATTGGAGGTCCCTTTCCCAGTGTGTGTGTGAGTGAGCACTGGGCAATATATCCATTCCTGCCCTCCAGAATTATTGCTTGTCTGAACTGGTGACCAGTGAACCTGGCAGTCTAGTTAAACCTTTAATTATTAATTTGTTTAGTTATGATTTATATTATCTCTTAAAATTATTTGTTTACCTCTCTTCATCTTAATGTATTAATTAATTAAAACAAATGAATACTATACACTGGACTAGAGTGAGTTTTCCTGAGACTTAGTGTTGGTTTATTTAATTTAACTAGTCATTTAAAAGATTTCAATCTTCTGGTTCCTAGAGCAGTGGACTAAAAGGGCAAGAAACAAAATTACAGAGATAGTGCATTGTATCATGGAAGGGATCAACTGAGCAGTTGAATCTGATCCCCGCCTTTGAGTTTATGGGAAGAATATTGGAAGAACTTTGCAAAGCCCTATTGTAAACATAAAGATTTTATTTTGCCAGATAAGGTAATAAGGAAGGCAAAACACAAGCTCCTATTGGGTTATTTGTTTCTGTAGTTGAACCTGTCCAAATCCACAACAAGCTATTAAAGGAAGGTGCAGGAACATCTGACAAGGTTGAAGTGCCAACCGATCTGAAGAAGAATATTAACATTTTCAAGAAATGTAACAAAAAATAATAATGCCTCCTTCTTTCTTCATTTGTAGTTTGTTTATGGCGATAATCAATCACCCAACACAGTGATTACGCAAATGACTTTCCTGCGCTTACTCTCCAAAGAGGCCTCTCAGAATATTACCTATCATTGCAAAAACAGTATAGGTTACATGGATGACCAAGCTAAGAACCTGAAGAAGGCTGTGGTGCTGAAGGGAGCCAATGACCATGATATCCGAGCTGAAGGAAATAACCGTTTTAGATACACTGTCATTTCTGACACTTGCTCTGTAAGTCTTTTTAGAGTGAATTAACTTGGGGCATAAACTATTTAGACTGTGTGTGTGGCTACTCAATTGTTTCTCATGAGGAAAAAAAATCATCACAGCTCTGAATTCCAAATTAATTTATAGCAGTAGCCAGAGCTGGGAACCACCAGAGCTGATTTCTCTTTATAAACTGCAGCTATATCCTTGAGCAGATAGAAAGATCCTAGGTGGATACAGGCTATCAGGACTGAAAGAGAGAGGAAACATCTTGATTTGTTGTGGTGGTATCCAGCGAAAGGATTGTAGTACTATCCTAATATATCTAATGTATTCTGATATTTATCTACTGTTAACCAAAGTGTAAGCACGATTACATACCTCCCAAATCACTGTATATACAAAGGGTCTGAATTGGAGTGATGCTTATTAATGAGCTCTTTCATAGAATGTAATAATTAGCCTGCTCTCATTTTCTTATTGATATTCAAGGAATCCAGCTGATAATCTTATGTTTCTCTTTTGATTTGTTCTTCCAGAAACACAATGGGAATGTGGGCAGCACAATCTTCGAATACAAAACACAGAATGTGGCACGGTTACCTATCATTGATATTGCCCTAGTAGATGTTGGAGGTGCAGACCAAGAATTTGGAGTAGAGATTGGACCAGTTTGTTTTGTGTAAAAAAGTAAAGAAGCAAATAAGTAAATACTTAAATAAATAAATAAATGGGCTTATCTTTTCAAAAGCATTGGGGATGACAGCAGCAGCAACAGAACGCAAGAACTTAGACTGAGTGAAGTTAATCCTGAGACTCTTGAAATTACGGCTGATATTACAATCAGCATTGTATATAACAGTTCCTTCTAACTTCCTGGCCTTCTTTAGTGTATTTATTTTACTTACAAATCTTCAGTCTCACTGTCTAAGTCAACATTTTAATGAAGTAAATCCTATTTTAAAATGACAAGTGACCACACCTGTATCTAAAATAATTCAAAACTAATCTTTGTTTCCTAATTAGAAAAGGTAATCATGATTTCTGGAGATTCTGCTCAACTTTAAAAAGTGTAATTCATATAATAGAAGTATGCTGAACAGCAATAGGAAATAAGTAAAAGATTCAGATGTTCACCATATCAAAATTACCAGTCCATTAATGCAGCGCCATAGGGTACCTCCACAGTCAGTCATGGCCCTGTGTTCAAAATGTTGTGGTATCTGTTCTATTTGTCAACTGAGCCACTTTATTTATAGCTCAGCAGTTGTGAATTTCAAATCATAGTTGAAACAATTTCCCTTTTGATATACTGAGGTTTTGAAGAGTGGCTTCCCTTTGGTGGCATCACCCCAGCTCTGAACTCATCCAGTCTTTTCCAATAGAGGTTCAGCCACTGTGACATCTTAACAAAACATTATTATCTTACTTTAAAATACAACAGAGGGACAATGCACAGCTCTTCCCCAAGAAACCATTATGATATGGAGAAATGCAGACAACATGACATTCAGAAGTGTTGGATCATTGTTTGAATATCCTATTTTGCTGCCTGATCAGATAGACAGTACAGAGACTGGCTCAGGAATAGCTCATGGTTTCAAGACCAGGAGTGGTGAGAAGGATTCATGGGTCAGCTTCAAATAGATTATTGAGAACTTGGAAATGAAAATGGTGGCAAAAATCCATAGATTGCAACAACAAAGTGATCTTCGTACTGTCTTTTTAGAAGGAAATCCTACTGAGTTCAGTGATCTTTGTTCCTGGATAAGTAGATATATGTTTGACAGGCAGTAGATGCTAGAAGATGGCTACATTCTTCAGGAAGATCATTATTCATATAATTGAAACCACTGGCTAAAAGTGTATTCTGCAATCAGTCATAGCAGATAATGAAAGTGAATCAGTCTTCCTCAACATGATGCACTCCAATTGTGTTGGATGTTAAATCCTTTAATTCAGTAATCAGCATTGGTGATCATGGAAACTAAACATCTGGACAAAAGTTTGGAAAAAAATTGAAGAAGACAATATTTATGTTTTTAATGTTTTAATTATAAGGTTCCCAGAGCTCAGAGTATGTTATCTCACTCAATAAATTTATAATCCCCCAAAATTATTTTCCAAAATAAGTTTCAGAGTCAACACTTAAATATTTTGTTTGTGGAAAGGATTAGTTGTTGACTTAATGAGCAGAAAACCTTTAGTGAACAATTATTTCTTGAAAGTAATAATCTGTAGAGTATTACATTTTGTATGTGGTCAAAAATGAAATTTCTAAATGACTTCAGGTAACATCAGAATTCCCCTAATGTAGCCTTTCTCTATCTGAGCATCTTCTAAGTAAATTTGGTTCCACTCTGAGAATTCCCAAGCCAGCAGGGTCATTATTAAGAATTTTGATAGTTGGAGTGGACATAACGTAGAGATTATGGAAGGCTGCTACAATTTCTTCAAGTGTATTGTCCAATTATGTGTGTGTATCATTTATTCCCATGTATTAATCCCAAATCAGGTATTAACATAAATATTAGATTTTTACTGTGGCTGAAAGAAATGTTTCACTCAATAACTGGTCATGCATTATCAGAAATTGTGACATTGCATGTCTTGATTTATTAGGACAAACCAATGGTCCATCATTTCTTAGCATGAGCTACCTCATCTCTAGAAGCTGGGATGCATTTAATAATCTAGTGTTAATTCTAGATACAACAAGGTGCTATGCTTCTGTTATAATTCCAAGTATGGAGATACACAGGGCAACATAATAATGAAGTAATAATTAAAATGTTTTCTTTATGAAAAAGGGAATGGTGCTACAACAGTTTCTGTACAATCCTGGAAAAATAAATTTATTGTCATCAACCTTTTCTTTTTTTAATAGAATTTAATTACTATATTTTTGGTGTCTGGGAAAAAATCTTATACATTGCGTTTTTCCTCTTATGGTTTTATGATCTACAGAACGGGGTGTTCATCACTGCATTTTTCTTTCCACGGAGCATGTGGCTACAAGACTAGTTCTTCAGTTGGCTTCTTTGTTGAAGACCTATGTTCTCCTGTTTCTTGATTGTTTGCTTGTTTTTCTAAATAAACACATGCACACACACACAAACACACACAAAAGAAAAGCCATACGCATAGCTTTATTCATGTATCTTTGCAAAGCATTTAATTAAATACAAGTTTCATGTTGAGTAATGGCTTCCTTTGTGTATAGTCCTTCTGACAATTTAATCTATTTCTAGGGAAAGGCAACAGGATTCTGTGTGTGTGGACTGTGCATGGTAGAGTGTGTGTTTGCTATGTCATCTGTAAATTCAAAATGTAGCACCCAAAGCACTTAATAAATTAAATATTAAAGGGAATCTTGAGTGACAAGTGTTTGTGGTAGTGCTTTAAAAAGTCAAGATGAGTTATCCAAAATTATTTCTATCAATCACATACCTGGAAGCTTAGGATTTGACAAGTCTGGCTTTAGAACTCTGAAATTTAAGATTTATCAATGTTGTTGAATAAAATATCGTGATAAAACCAGTGTCTCAGTTTAAATCACACCATTTTAGGGAAGCCACATGGAAGACATATGGGCTTTTCCCAAACTAGAAAACAATGCTTGAATTATGGTAGATTCAAAGGATTGTTCATCCACGAGCAGTTCTAGCATGTCAATATAAATGCTAAAACAACTGCATGCTGTGAACTGGAATGTTTGAAGGTTCATAGTGTCTGTTCTACAACCTAATTATATAATAGCTGACAATCCAAGTTTACAAATCATGTCTTAGCATAATCATAGTTTGTTAAATAACCCATAAGTGACTGAATTACACATCATACCAAGCAGTTAACCATGTGTTATAATGACAAGGTTAGCACAATATGCTAAAATAAAATTTTAAATAAGCCACATTATAATTTGATGTGATGTAACAATCCAGCCACTAAGAATTCAGGATGATGATAGGATTTCTACCTGGGATTATGTTGATCTGAGGTTCTTTATGAAATGATACTGATTTTATGACCACAAGCTCAACATTGAATTCCCTGCATTATTTCTTCTTATAATTATTTATGGAATAAAAACAGCACACAGCTGTTCCATGCTAATGAAAAGGCCACTTGGTCATTCTTTCCTTCTGCTGTCATTGCTTATAGAGTGAACAAAAAACCAAACAAAACCATTAAGAGTTCCTAGGTAGCCTCTTGTATAATGGAAAAGATTTTGTTCTGAAAGCAGCTGCAAAACAAAGGCTACAACTCATTCAATTTGATCTCCTTCCGTATGTAGTAGGTGTCAAAAATTGGGAAGATTTAAACATGCTTTTAGTGGGAGAATCTATTGAGAAATGTGTAACTTCTTTATCAGATTCAATCCCTTGTAATTAAGCTCCTTTTACTCTTCCATACCTATTCTCAGATAGAACACGGGGTAAAGAATTAAGGTATGGTTATGATACAAGCACCTGTGATGAGATCAGTGTGGTCTAGGGCAGGGGTGGGATTCAAATTTCTTAACAACCGGTTCTGTGGACATGGCCTAATTTGTGGGTGTGGCTTGGTGGTCATGCGACTGGGGTGGGAGTGGCTTGCTGACTGGGCGTGGCTAGGTGGTCATGTGATGGGTGGTCGTGGCCAGGTGGCCATGTGACTAGCAAACCAAATGTAAGTGGTCCTCGCTTAATGACCAGGTCCTCACTTAATGGCCAGTTGCTTAGCAAGTGTTCTAATTTACAACTGACCTCCACAGAGCTACTTGGCCTGTTTTGGGTGTTTTGACACACACACACACACACAACACCTTCTAACCCTGCTATTCTTTGATTCTGTAAGGATCTCCTGCTGGAGCAGAGGGTTGGACTAGATGACCTCCAAGATCCCTTGCAGGCCAGCCCTAGATTGCTGTGCTGCTTCAAAGTCTTCTGAAGCCAGGGTGTATGTCCTTCCTTCTCCTTTTTCTCTCTCCCCCTCCCTCTCTCCCTCTTTCTCTCTCTCTCTTTCTGTCCCTTCCTCCTTCCCTATCTCCTTCTAAAGCTAGGAAGCCCACCTGAAACACACACGTAAACACACACACACCCAGAGGTGGGATTCTCCCAGTTTGGCCCTGTTCTATTGTACTCTGCCTATCAGAGAATAAGCCTGCAGGCAGGGACTGTGCTTTTTAGTCTTTGTGCAGGGTCTTAAGAAAAAATACATGCAATCAACAGAAACAAATGAGGCAGCTTATAAACAAGATGATGTTCAGAGCAACCCCAGTTCTACAGTATAATAGAATAAGAACAGCCCAGAAGAAAGGCAATAGCAGGAAGGAAGGAAGGAAGGAAGGAAGGAAGGAAGGAAGGAAGGAAGGAAGGAAGGAAAGAAGGAAAGAAGGAAAGAAGAAACCACCCTACTGAGGGCTGCAGAATCATGCAGCTTTTAACATTTCAGACTGGTGACCCTTCCTAGACCCAACTGATGCTTCTTATTGTATCTACAGTACACGAGTTTCAGTCCCAAAGATGCTCCTTCTCCCCAGGAGCCCAACCTTCAATTCTGGATGAATACTTCTGCACCCTTTCACTCTTTGTTCCTCAACATCCTTCTTACATTGGATCACAAGCTATTGAACCAGATCAGAACCAAGAACAACAGTTGCAGTTATGCTGCAACGGTCATAAGTGTGGAAAATAGTATTTCACTTTTTCCAGTGCCATTGTAACTTTGAATGGTCACTAAATGAACTGTTGTAAGTCAAGGATTACCCATACAAAAATACAAAAAGCTTTTTTGCTTGCAAAAAGCTGCTCTAAATACCAATCATTAGATTAAAAATACCTGCAGGCCGGAGTTACAAATCAGGCAGGGTGCCAGAGCACCTTGAGGAATTAAAATAGTTAAAATGCAGTGATAACTATCAAACAGCCAACTCTTGCTCATAAAGTGAAACCCTTTAACAGAGAGGTCATTTAAGCTCTCCAGAAAAAGCAGACCCAGGAAAAGTAATCCTTAGATCCATTTGCACCATTTAAAAATACCAGCTGGTCTCACCTCACAAGATATCCTAAGGAAATCACCCGGATTTAAGGAAAGGTCACATGCCCTCCAGAAAGGCAGTAAAAAAAATCAGTGCCAAGCTTGTATCCTGCCTCTTGGAAGTATACCCCTAAAGGACAGTGCCAGATAATATTAAAGCAGTGACAGAAGATAGAAAACAAATAGAAAAAGAAACCATGAGGCAAGAAAAAATTCAAACACAATACAAATAATTAAATCACAACAGTAGCTGTTGCTTGTTGAAGCTGAAAAGGGAAAATATCCCATCAATAAACACAGGATTAAACTTCACCAAGCACAGAATTAAGGTTCAACAACCTTAATTTTAGACCAAAACTTAGAAAGGGTATGTAAACTCACGATTGAATGTCAATCCTTCTAGCTAGCCAATAAGCCTTGCTGAATGTCACTCATCTTGGTTCCCTGTCACTAAAAGCTTTGCTTTGTTATTCAATTATTTTTTCAAAGTGCTGATTGTCCAGGGAAGTATTTCCTCCCAACAGCAGTGTAAAAATCTTAAAACAACCCTTCCCCTTTAAGAAAGCCAAGTCTCACAAGCTCCGGAGGCAGCAAGTCTAAGCTGTCTGCCAAGAATGTAATAAGGGTGGAAAAAAACAAACAGAGATTGCTTCTAACTACCGGTTCTCTGAACTACTTAGAAAGTTAACAAGGGGTTCTGTCGAACCGGATAGAACTGGTAGAATCCCAGCCCTGGTCTAGGGATTACAGCATTGATTTAGAAGCAGAGAGTCCTAGGTTCTAGTCCACGATCAGCCCAGAAACCATGGAACCATGGAACCTTTGTCAGCTTAACCTGCATCACAGTTTTGGGGGTTTTGTTTGGGTGGATGGGGAAAAATGAGATGAAGGAACACTAGTGATACTACCTGGAGCTTCTGAATGAAAGGTAAAGCAAAAAACTCAAAGGAACTTTCAGAAAAGTGAATGGAAACTTCTTTGATTCAAGATTCTCTACCCTTTGGGCATAAACAACACAGGTGCTTCAACTGGAGGTCAAAAAAATAAAAGTGGGGGACCCTTATCAGGTAGGAGTGATACTCTGGTTGTTTCATCTAAGCCCCGTGTACTAGTTTTTCCTACCATTTTTAACCAGTGCAAAAAGGAGAATAGGCTATTCTAGCAAAGACCAGATTCCTGAACTCCTGAATATTCCTTTCAGACTCTTCTCTGGATGCGATTCAGCTTGGTGCCAGATTTATGATGGACAGAAACAAAGATTACTTATGGGATTTGGTGTATTTGTTTCAAACTCTACCAAAGTTAAATTATTCAGAGGAAGACCACCTACCCTCCTATTTACAGTCTTACTAAAGGGGCAACCAATCTTCTCCATCTAATTTTCTTTTCAGCAACATGTTCAGGAAGTATAAAAGAATACAAATGGGAACAAAATGCCTTTTGGGAAAGTGTTCACAGGATCCTGCAACATAATGCAAGCAGCATTGCATCATTACGATGAAAGCTTTGCCCTTATGTTTTTAACTATTGATCTTATACACGGCCACAACCAACTCTCAACAGGTATACCTCACATAACATTTAAAGCAACCAACATTAAAACATACAATAACCACATAAATAACAAAAACAAATAAAATAATTAAAATGGTGCAATGCAACCAAGAACACACCCTCTGGAATAGTTTGTTTCTTAGCAACTTTCTAACAGCCAGCGGAGACGGAATTACACACACACACACACACACACACACACACGCACGTATGTATGTATGTATGTATGTATGTATGTATGTATGTAATTCTGTCTCACACTACTGATTTTGCATCATGTCATGGTACTTTAGGCCTCTGTCCTTTGCAAATCTGCAGCAAAAGGTTTTGCAAATGGAGGGCAGACCTAAAGCACTAAAGCCTTCCCTCCATTTGCCAACTTTGCAAACAGCCTTTGCCATGTGCGTCCCTCCAGGCCTCCTTTCTCAATGGCAAAGGTCTTGAGGAAAAGCCTTTGCTGCCATAAATGGAGGGATGTGCAATTACCTCATGGCCTCCGTTCTCGCCAGCAAAGGCTTTTTGCAAAAATGACTAAAGCCTATAGGGTTGCAATCTCTCATCCCTGCAGGCCTCAGTAAGCCTTTGCTCAAGGCAAAACCGTGGCAGAGAGGCTGGAGAGAAGACAGCTCCCTTGATCATCAAGGTCTTCGTAAGATAAGTGACCCAGTCAGGCATAATGGGAGGGGGAAGCATGAGATATTTTTTTATTTATTTATTTATTTATTTATTTATTTATTTTTATTTATTTGATTTGCCAATTGTTTACAAGATAATAAGTATAAGTGTATACATAGTTGTGAATACATGAAATGGGTACATATAAGAAAAATAAAAGAAGAATAAGAGAAACAATAGGACAGGGACGGTAGGCACGTTGGTGCGCTTATGCACGCCCCCTACAGACCTCTTAGGAAAGGGGTGAGGTCAATAGTAGACAGTCTAAGGTTAAAGTTTTTGGGGTTTGGGGAAGAAACTACAGAGTCGGGTAGAGTATTCCAGACATTGACCACTCTATTGCTGAAGTCGTATTTCCTGCAATCAAGTTTGGTGCGGTTAACTTTGAGTTTGTATCTATTGTGTGCTCTTGTGTTGTTATGGTTGAAGCTGAAGTATTCATTGACAGGTAGGACATTGCAATGTATGATTTTATATACCATGCTTAAATCAGACCGAAGACGGCGTAATTCAAGGTTTTCTAGTTCTAGAATTTCAAGTCTGGTGGCATAAGGTATTCTACAACGAGTAGAGGAGTGGAGAACTCTTCTTGTGAAATATTTCTGGACTTTATCAATTGTGCTAATATCAGATATGTAATGTGGGTTCCAGACTGATGAACTGTATTCGAGTATTGGTCTAGCAAATGTTTTGTATGCTCTAGTTAGTAGTGTGATATTACCAGAGAAAAAGCTACGTAGGATTAGGTTAACAAGTCTTAATGCCTTTTTGGCTATGTAGTTGCAGTGGGCTCTAGCACTTAGATCATTAGAGGTGAGTATTCCAAGGTCCTTTACAGAGCTTGGGTCATCAACAAGATCTTGACTATTCAGCTTGTATTTTATTTTCTGATTTTTTTTTGCCAATATGTAAGACAGAGCATTTATTTGTTGAGATTTGAAGTTGCCATTTGTTTGACCATTCTGATACATAGTCAAGATCTTTTTGTAGGGTAGCAGTATTGTCTGTGGTATTGAACAGCTTTACATCATTAGCGAAAAGAACGCAATTGCTCTTAATATGATCACAGAGGTCATTTATGTAGAGTATGAAGAGAGTTGGTCCTAGAACACTGCCTTGAGGGACACCACTATTGACAGGTACAGAATTTGATAGGACGCTCCCAATTTTGACCATTTGTTGTCTGTTTGCCAGGAATGCTTCTATCCAGTTATTCAGTTGTCCAGAGATACCATAGGATTTTATTTTTAGTAGTTTGTCGTGTACCACTGAATCAAAGGCTTTACAGAAGTCTATGTAGATTGTGTCTATTGCTTTGCCCTGGTCGAGTTGTGTCGTCCATATGTTTTTGCAGTGTAAGAGTTGCAGATTACAGGATAGTTTTTTTCTGAAACCAAATTGTTTATTGGAGAGTAGGTTGTTTGTCTCTAAGTGGAGGATGATGGATTGGTTAATAATTGATTCCATGACTTTACAGGTGACGCAGCATAAGGAGATTGGTCTGTAATTTTCAACTAGGCTTGGGTCTCCCTTTTTGAAGATGGGGATGACTGTGGCTTGTGACCATAGGTTAGGCAAGGAGCTGGTCCTGAAAGATTTTTCAAAGATTATGCTTAGAGGTTTGGCTATGGCAGTGGATAGCTTTTTTAAGAAGTAGGCACATATTCCATCAGGTCCAATAGATAGAGATGGTTTTAGATTACGTAGTGCTTTTTCAACATTGTCTTCTGTAAAATCGATATGTATTAGATCATTATTGTTATCTGTGGTACGGCTAGGAAATACTGGGCATGATCCATTGCTGTTTACAAATACTGAGCCGAAGAATGTGTTAAAGAGGTTGGCTTTAATGGTGTCGTCGTTGCAGTCTTTACCATCAAGTCCTATCAAGGGTGGGATGGACCTTGAGTCTTTTAGTTTGTTGTTTACAAAATTGTAAAAAGCACGGGTGGAATTGGTGCTTAGAAGGTTTTCCTCTTGTTTAATGTGATAATTGGTGCATTCGGTCTTTATCTGGTGGCATAAATTTTTGTATCGGCTTTTGAAATTGGCAACGTGACCAGATTTGTTTTTCCGCCAGAGTGATCTCTTTTTGGATTGAAGTTTCCTTATTGTTATGGGTAATCTGCTTTTTTGTTTTGTTTTGTGAGTTGTTGTTGGTACATATAGTTTGACTTTTGACTTCAAGTAAAAATATGTTGTAATGGTCTTCAACAGTATTGCATCCAGTGAATAGAGATTGCCAATCAAGGGATGAGAGATCGTTGTCTATAAGATCATAGTTGCCTTTTTTGAAGTTACAATTGGGGATTACATCATTGTGGTGATTTTTGTGTGGGTGTATGTTGAGACAAAAGTCAATCATATTGTGGTCACTGCTGGAAAAGGGTTCTTTAGTTTGTATTCCGTAAATTAAATTCAAACTATTGCAGAAGATGAGATCGAGGCAGTTGTTTAGTCTAGTGTTGTTGGTTACTAGTTGTTCCAGTCCCAGATTTGTAATAGCATTGTAGAAGGTTGTGTGTATGATTTCAGTTGTACATTCATTTAGGGTCCAGTCAATATGAGGTAGATTGAAATCACCAAGAAAGATAAAAGGGTATGGGCAGGATGCAGCCCATGTTAGTAATGTATTTAGCTTGTTTACATGTTCGATGTCATAATCAGGTGCTCTGTAACATAGTAAGAATCGAATTGTGATATTTAAGGATAGTTCACAGATGATGGTTTCAGGAAGAGCAAGCTCCTGGGTAACTTGGATATTTTTTAACTTAGTGTGCTGGGGAAGCCTTGAGTGGTCAGAAGCCTTAGCCCCCCAACATTGCCTTCCCTACCCTGACATACCTTATGCACTGAATGATCCACACATTTGATTAGTGAATGTGTGGGCAAAAGCAGGGAGTGATTCCATTTAAGTTATGTGATTCATTCATACAAATCCTCAGGTTTTTACGAAGGTAGTTGGCAAGCTCTGTTACATTTGTAACTCAAGGATTATCTGTATTAGGAATTCAGATTGAGAGTCAACATTACTTTTTAGGTTCCATAAAAATAGGGGTAGAGCTATTCTAAACGTGAAGTAACTAAATGATTCTATGGAATTATTCTAAGGTGAAAAATATTGTCAATGCTAACAGCAATACACAAGAATAATTTCTCCATCACTGTGTTAGAATCCTACTTGCATGTTATTATTCAGAAAATTAATCACGGATCCTTTGGCTTGCTTAGAAAGTTTGTTTTAATACAATATCTTGTTTTGGTTGACATGAATCATTATTTAGGTGATATTCTTAAAGAACCATGCCTCATCAATGTTTAACTGTGATTCAAAGCAATCAACTTTCATGGTTTTGTGAACTCAATCAATGCCTCACAATGACTGGCATGTCTCAGGGTGACCTTGAATACCTGTTCATACGGTTTTTTTTTTTTAATGCTGGTGATTCTAAAGAAGATTCCTCTTTAAAGTAGCCGCAACTTGCCAACTTTGTATTGTGTGTGTGTGTGTGTGTGTGTGTGTGTGTGTATGTGTGTATGTATATATTGGTGTTTCTAATATCTTCTGTCTGTTTTGTAGCATTTTTTTTTTTTGTCTTGATTAGCTGGCAACATTGTGTTTCGTGTATTGGGGGCTTTCAGTGAAGCTTGGCTTCAGGTGAATGGCCGACTATCATTTATTAGGAAGCTAGGTTTCATCTGGGTGGCTGGCTGGGGTGTGTTTGAGCTGGAGGTATTGGGGAGAGGGGTCTGTTTGTGCCCAGGTATTTGTTTGGCTTGTGGTGTGGAGATTTTTTTGTTTGTGAGTGCAGGCTTCCAGATAATTGACAGTCTGGTGGAGTTATGTCTTCTATTCATGCTTTCAGGTCGTTTTTCAATCTCTATGGCTTCTCTGATAATTCTGTAGCTGGGGTTTTCTATAGTGGCTAGGGGTTTGGTGCCATTGAAGTCGATGCTATGACCTGTGGCTTTCATGTGTTGGACTAGTGAGGAAGTGTGTTACAGCTTTTTTACTGCATTTTTGTATTCATCAAGGCAGGTACTTATTCTTCTATTGGTCTGTCCAATGTATGTGTCAGGGCATGATGCGCAGGGGACTTCATATATACCTTGGTTTTCCAGGTCAATTTTATCTTTGGGGTTTCTTAGAATGGCTGCTATTTTTCTGTCTGTTTTGAAGGCAGTCTTGATGTGATGCCTGTGTAGTATCTTACTGATTTTGTCTGTTGTACCTCTTATGTAGGGCAGGACAGCTGTTCCATAGGTCTGTTCATCTTCTAGGTCTCTATTATGTCTCTGTGTGTTTTTGTGGATCAGGCCTGTGATTTTGCTTTTGTGGAAGCCGTTGGCTGTCAGTACTTTGGTCAGGGTGCATAGTTCAAATCTTTATGTGTGTCTTGTCTGCAAGGCGTTTGGTTCTGGCAATTAGTGTTTTGGCCACGGAGTTTAACTGTGCTGGGTGGTGGGATTGGGTGTTGAGGTAGCAGTTGGTGTGTGTTTTCTTCTGGTATATGGTGTGTCCTAGTGTGCCATCTGTTTTTTTGTAGATTAGTACACCTAGGAATGGTAGTTGTTTGTTTGTTTCCGTTTCCATGGTGAATTTGATTTTGGGGTGTGTGCTGTTTAGGTGTGTTAGGAAATTGTTTAAGTTTTCTTTTCCATGGGGCCAAATCAGAAATCTGTCATCGATGTATCTTAACCATAGTTTGGGTTTGTGGGTGGCATTAGCCAAGGCTCTGGATTCAAATTCTTCCATGAACAGGTTTGCAATAACGGGTGACAGTGGTAATCCGATGGGGGCTCCTTCAATTTGCTTGTATCTTTGTCCTCTGTATATGAAATATGTGTTGGTTAAGCAGTGTTCTGCTAGTTCTATGAGGTGTTTGGGTGGTTGGTATTTGTTTTTGATGATTTCTAGGGTTTCTTTTATCACACTCCAGGCAACCACCCAGATGAAACCTAGCTTCCTAATAAATGATAGCCAGCCATTCACCCAAAGCCAAGCCATGCTGAAAGCCCCCGATACACGAAACATAATGTTGCCAGCTAATCAAGGCAAAAAAACACTACAAAACAGACAGAAGATATTAGAAACACCAATCAAGCAGAACACAGCAAACTCCAAGACCAATAAACACATACCAAGACTCCCAACTAATCAGGATGAATAAAAAACCATTCTAACACAGCAGTAGGCTAGCACCAAATTTAAAACAGAAACGGCTCTGAAAGCCTGACACACAGACGAACACAATACACAAGCGTGATGATGGCAGATGAGATAATTATCTGTTCAAATAAGGATATTTTTGGTGTAAAGATGAAAAGGTAATATGTCCACTAAATTAAATTTCTGTAAATTTCCATTATATTCTATGCATGGCACCAGAGTTATATAGACTAATATTGCAATATAAGAATGGATGTAAAATTATGAAATTCAGTGGATTATGAAAATAAGTGAAACTATTGTTCATTCTGATTGCATGTTAGATTTTTGATAGTTTACATTTTGCTTATGCAATCTTCTAGGAGTCAAAGGAATTCTCCTTACTAAATGACTTGAAGTATGAAATAAGACTAACTCAAAGATTCTTTGCAAATATATTTGCTTTGAAAGAGGAATTTCAGGGTTGATGGAGTTTTCATGAAAGAGGCACTTTATTCTCTCGTGGTTTCTTATAACCCTTTTGTAATGATAAGAAAACAGACGTGACATTGATCTCATGTATGTTGGGTTCAGCCAAAATCCTAGAATGAGGAGGACCATTTCTTCTGAGGCAATGCAGCTTGGACAAGAGTGCGGAACATGATTATAATGGTACCTCCATCCTTGTTCATGGCTTCTGATAAAGTTGTTGAAATAACCTGAATGAACTTCACAGCACATGAATTGGAGAGCTCAGCTATGTTTATAACCTGCACCAGCTAACTTCATGAGATACTGTTCTAAATGGAAAGTGAGGTGAAATGGAAACTCACTGGGGCATACACCCTGATTTTCAGCAAAAATGTAAAATGAGCTTAGGAAGCACAATTTTATCAAACTTGATTGAATTTTCTGAGTTACCTTAATAACAACAGATAATAATCTGGTGTACTCTTTATACAGTATGCAATAAATTTTCACATGTACAGTATCTGACTTTTTATTTACATGATAGTGGTGTCAGCTTTGAAATTCAGCTGACACATTTTATTGGAAGGGGGTTGGAGGAGTTGAAAAGTTCAAGGTTATTCTGTATGTCGTATTAAGAAATTCCAGTTGCAGTTAATTGGTTCTTGTGATTTATGAAGTGAAGAATTGGGAGGAGAGAAGGTGGATTCTGTGTAACGCGCGAAAATAATTTCACTTTGGGAAATTGCTTTAGACATACCAGATCTGTTTCTAAATAAATCAATTGGAGAGAAAATGTCTTGGAGTAACTGATATCATGGATACTTTCTGGATGCCTTACAAGTGGATTGTTTGTATTTTCTCAATTTCTTCATCTTTTTTCCCATGTATGTATATATGTATCTTTGAATTGTGTTAATACAGCTATCTGATATTGTAAAAGGAAAAAAATAGATAAATATAGCACTTCTCCTTTAAAACCAAAAAGTAAAATGAGATTTTTGCTAACACCTTATCATAGTGGCAAAAAAGAAGTAGTGCCATCGGAGGGCTAATATTATTAAATATGGCTGTCTGTTCCTTGTTTTCCATTCTTCCCCTAAAAACGTGGAGGTAATTTTGCATGGTTTCATTTTTTATACATGGTGGAAATTGTTAATCTTATAATCATTTTATAGGTACAATTTTATATTTTGTTTTATCAAGCTAAGCTGAGAGTGAGAAATAGAGGAACAGAATAATGTTGAAAGAGAACAAGAAAAACAGACAGCATAGAAGGAAGTGAAAAAGTGGTTTGAGTTTTCAGATGGAGCGATGAGCAGGAGATGGTAAAATAAGGAGGACAACAGAAGAAATAGATTATTTATTTTAAGAAATAAGGTTGTCAAATCTGGACTGCAAAAATCTAGATGGCCACATGTTTCTTTTCTGCCATATTTAATAGTCACCCAGATTTGTTATAGTCTCTATAAAATAGCCATATCAAGGGGAAATGACAGAAGACTGGGGAGCAGCCTAATATAAGGGGATGAAGTTGGTGGGCTGAAATTTCAACCCTTGACAGTCATGCCAGTCATCTAATCAACATGGAATGGAGTTTCAAGGTTGAAAAAAATAAGGATAAAACCCATTGATTTGAAAAGATAGGAAGGAGGCCTGGGGTTTGAGTCTGAAACTGATCTGTACAAGGCAGCTTTCTTATGTGGGCAGAACTTCTCCATGTCTATGATTTTCTAATTATTTACAATAAAGTTGCTTGGTCTGCCTGGCAATGTGAATGAGAAGAAAGATTAAGCCATTGCCAGAACTCCTCAATGGAATTAAAAAACAAAACGACAGAATCAGATGGTTCTTCATCTGGGAAGGCCTTGCATTTTCTCAATGAGCAAATTATATTAAAGATCATTTATGAAACCTCCAGCAGAGTAACACAGAAAGGACACCTCCAAGTTTTATTACAAGATTTTATTATGTGTCTCTGTAAAGAAAAGACCAACAACCATATAAAAGCTTACAAAGATGGTTAACCTCCAACACTATACATGTGTGAATGTGACAAGAGAAACTCATGATTCTGCATCTTTATTGACTTTTACAGAGTGAATGAAGAAAAGTCCTTCAGAAATGGCCTACCAACCATATGACATCCAACAAGAGACATTTATGACTGTTGTCAAGTTTTGGTGTTTCTAGGCAAGTCAATAAAACCTGGCTTGCAGATTTAGAAGGGAAAACATACACAACTAGCACCATCGTATTTATCTTTTTTACACTTCCCCAATTTTAGTGGTTGACCAGCAATGACAGGAAAGTTTTGGAGCACCTTTAAAACATGCAATGCAGTCCAGAAATAAAATAACACAAGGCTGTTGGTATTAGGGCATTCTTTTCTTCTGATGGACTATACTCTGTTCAGCTCAATCTGGCACAGGTACAAACTAACAAACAAATCAGACCAGATGTATTCCTTGGTCCCAACACATTTTTTTTTCTGCTTTCTTGATGGGAATCATCAAACCTATCCCGGTTTCTGTCCATGTTGAGGTAGTTGAAACAGGGAATTCTCTCTAGCTTTATGAACTGCATCTTATAATGGAAAGTAAACTTGGATGCTGGAATCCACCAGTGCTTGATTGGTTGGGCAAGCATTCAACTAAAATTACAGTTTTGAGTTGCTGAGTGTTGAAGTTGCAATGTAGCACCATGAGAGCATTGTTGAACATAGGAGTTTGGTGAAAGGAAAAAGAGCAAAAGACATTTTTGTTGTATTCTGTGTGAGAGCAAAATAAGAAAATGGTAACCCTTTATGTGAATTTATCTTGTTTTTTTCTCCCCCCTCTTTCTAGAATTTTTGCAAATAAATAACTGGGGTACTGTTGATTTGACTCTAATAGTTGCCAAGGTTAAAACAAGAGCAAAGATGGAGTGTGAATTTGCTTTCTAGGGTTCAGAATGAGCATTGATTTATAAGAAGCAAACTGGGCCAACGTCCACACCAAATTCTTGATTGGAAGCGCCAATGTCGAAAGGTGCAATATCTATCACCGGCAACCTCATTGTCTTGCGTGTTCTGTATTCAAAGATGGTTTTACTCCATTCGTCAGTATGTTTCTGTGAATGTAACAAAATAACAGCTATGTTAAAATATATTCAGGTAGAGCAATTATACTTGCTCTTCTGCGTACCCTGATTTCAGAACTTCCCAGAAACCCAGTAACTTGCTGGGCTTCTACTAGCAAATATAACCAAAGGGAATGAAAGAATACTATTGATACTCACATCCCCACCCATTTGATAGATTTAAAAATTGAATGTTCTGAAAGATTTCCTTTCATTGATGTGGACAGAGAAGAGTAAATCATTGCCAGCTGCTTCTTGCAGACGCTATATTAAAATATTTGCTGATCCAATTCTGATACTTCAATTTTTCCTCCTCTAAAGCAGGGGTCCCCAACCACCGGTCCGCGGACCGGTACCGGTCCGTGGAACAAGTCCTACTGGGCCGCTGGCTTGCTGGGCGCCACCATCTTGTTTTGATGAAAAAGTGCTTCCGGTGAGCTTTTCCGGGTAGAAAGCTCACCGGAAGCACTTTTTCATCAAAACAAGATGGCGGTGCCCAGCTGATGTCGGTACCGGGCCGCGCCATAAAAAAGGTTGGGGATACCGGGCCGCGGCGTAAAAAAGGTTGGGGATCACTGCTCTAAAGGATACTTCTTCCAGATTAGATCCAGATAAAGATAAGCAATCTAAATGAGTCATGGAAATGTATTTTTCCCATTGATTTCAGTGGGACCCAAATACACATGGCATCTGTAGCCATCATATCTTTCTAACCAATCTTGCATCCTCTTGAGATATGTGGCAGAGTGGAAAGCTCATAAACAGTACATAAATGTAAGTTTTGGGCATTGAAATCAAGAGAACTGCACTGAAGATTACTATGAAAATGCGGCCATTTGAAAATTCTATTTTTTACAATTGTTTTGTATGTTAAGTATTCATGTTTGACTTTTTGTAATGACCAAAAATACTGAATGTTTCTCTCCCTCTTTTTTTTTTTTAAAAAAAAATTGTAATGGGGGCATTTTGTTTACTTACAGTACAGCCATCTTCCAGAACTGTGTATGTGAATTTGTTGTTTCCTTCTGCCTTGATTTCACTATCAGTAGAACTCATGAACTTGAGTGCTCTCTTCACATTTCCACTGGCTTCATCCATATAGGCAATGCTGTTTTTGCAATGGTAGGTGATGTTTTGAGAGGCTCGGCTTGAAAGGATTCTGAGGAATGCCAATTGAACATCTGCAACTTCTTCTGGAAGATCTGGATCTCCATAGCTGAACTGTGGGGAAAACACAAAAGGGTTGGTGTCTGTTTGACACAGGTCTTTCATTCAGTTCTGCTTCTTGCTTAGAGTTTGATAACTATAAACACTTTCATCAAGTATCAAACAATGCGGTGTTTACCTGGAAGCCTCCGTTCATAGTTTCTCCAAACCAAATGTGCTTCTTTTCAGGACCTGGGCTTGTCCACCAGTTCTTCTTTGGAACACTTGACGGATTGGCACTGAGGCATGTTTCCCCAGTTTCCATGTTGCAGAATACTTTGATGGCATCCAGTTTGCAACCTTGGTTAGGGTCGATCCAATACTCTCCTACAAAAAGAAAAGAAAAGCAAGCAAGTAAGCAAGCAAGCAAATAAAAAACATTATTTAGTTCAGCTGTTTGATGATATACTCCACTTAAATGATCGGCATTTGGGGAATAAGGCAATCTTCTCTAATAATGTATACTTTACTCTTGGCGTGTTATTTTAAAACTATCTGCATAAACATATTTCTTTAACATTTTAAAGTACAAATTAAGTACATAGTAACTCCCAAAGACATTTTCTTTCTTTTTTGTTTATGTTTTCTGGGAATGTTCAACTTTTTTTTCCTTTCTTTACCCGGTAGAGTTTTATCATATTTTTACGAATAATTAAAGAGCACGTGACTTTATATAGCAAATCATATATCTGTATTACTAGAAAAAGAACAGAAAGAATCATATTTCTTGAGGATCCCATATTCCTTGTTAACACAGATAAGAAAGGAATGGAACATACCGCTTGAAAGTTCAGGATGGCAGAACTTCAGATCTCTGCAGTTACGGGCAGGATTCTTCCGTGAACCATCAGGGCTAATGATGTTTTCAATCTGGCTGTTGACTGATTTCAGTGAAGCTAAAATCTCACCCACATCAATTTTGCCCTCAGATGCCTGATCTCCGTAGTAGCCACCTCCTTTATCACCACCACCACCACCATTAATGATACCATTGCAGCATGGACCAGGTGATCCAGGTTGACCAGGGGGCCCAGGAGGCCCACTGTGACCGGGTGGACCCTTTCAAATACAACAAGTAAAATTGCCCATCAAAACTCCATCCATGGGGATGCATTAAGAGAAATAACGTTCACATGTTATACACACATTTATTCCCCCCCACCACCACCACCAAAAAACCCCACCTTAATATGTATTAGATCCTATACACAGGGTGTTACTGTTTTTTTCCCTCATGTTCATTGTAAGCCAATTAAAGGTTTCCTCCATCCGGTTGTATCGAACTCAAGAGGGAAGTGCTCATCTCTGATTCTCAGCCTAGAGACAGGGGTGGGATTCACATTTTTAACAACTGGTTCTGTGGGCGTGGCTTAGGTGGTGGGCATGGCTTGGTAATGTGACTGGGTGGACATAGCTTGGTGGTCATGTTATTGGCTGGGCGTGGCCAACTCAATATCACTCACATCGAGGCACGCGTCTCCTCCCCTGGCCTCTCATGACTGTGGGGATGCTGCAACAGTCGTAAGTGTGAAAAATGGTCATAAGTCATTTTTTTCAGTGCCATTGTAACTTTAAATGGTCACTCCACATAAGCAAAGTACCAGCAAAGAAGGGGAAAAAAACTCCAGAGACATTCCTGAGACAGGAAGTCTAGTCCTGCCGAGAATGTAGTAAGGGTTAACTGAGAGGCAGTTTCTGTAAGCAACACCAGAATGTTTCCTTCCTGCCTTCCTTACAGGATTAGGCCAGTAATTTATTCTAACAACTGGTTCTCCAAACTGCTTAGAATGTTAACAACCAGTTCTAGCGAATAGGTGTGATCTGGTAGAATCCCACCCCTGCCTAGAGACCCTGTGTGGTCTAAGAGATGTGTCCATATTGTGTGGCCAGCATGAAAATTATGGAATGCAGGAACCTTTCTTGCCAAAGCAGTACCTATTTGTCTATCCCATCTGCATGCTTTTGAACTGTTAGGTTGGCAGGAGCTGGGGCAAATAATGGGAGCTCAACCTATGACGCAGATCTCAGATCTCAAACCTGGGCTATTGTCTTTTCAGTGACAAAACCAGTGTCTTAACCACTGAAACATTGCACTCCTACCATATAAGATGATACATATGCATTAATCGGAGATTTTGAGTGTTCCTTCTTTTAAAATAAAAATATGTAACTGTATATGCAGGTATGTAATTTGCTCAGTGTTGTCTAGTGGAAATGACCAGCATTTAGGATAATAATAGTTATTCTATCCACAAACAAGTAAGTTAATCAACAAACATTGCTATTCAAACTTGAAGGCAAGGTGAATGGTGAGTCTGAATCAAATACAAAGGAGCTTAATGGAGAGAGATCTATTCCATGACCTATGTGCTTCAATGACCATTAGAATTTGCACAAAGAAGGGAATTGTCTGGATATTCTAACATTTATATGTTGGTAACTTGGATTTGCCTATATTTTTCAAAAATATTTAGATTAAAATTTTATTGGCAAAAAGATAACATTTTTCAGTACAGGTTTTCTTTGACTTAAAACCATAATAGAGTCTGCCATGATGGCAGTCATACAACAAGTCAGTCATGTGACTGATTGGATTTTAGGACTTTTTTGCAGGGCTTTGTTAAGTGAATGCCAAGCTCATTAAAGTCATGGCTCGCACTGAAAACTGGCAGTGCTGGGTTTTGATCAAACTATTGTAAAGTATGGTCACATGACTATGGGGTATTGCAAATGGTTGTAAACATGAATGTGTTACCAAGTCCCCAAAGTCCCTTGGTCACGTGATCATGAACTAAGCCTGATCATTGAAATCTGGAAAGAAGGTCCCCTTTTTTGGGTTTGTTGTAATGACAGACTGGTCACTTAGATCAGTGATCCCCAACCTTTTTGATGCCGCGGCCCGGTACCGGCATCAGCTGGGCGCCGCGGCCCGGTACCGGCATCAGCTGGGCGCCGCCATCTTTTTGATGAAAAAGTGCTTCCGGTGACCTCACGGAAGCACGTTTCATCAAAAAGATGGCGGTGCTGCGCTTCGATGAGCTTTCCGGGTAGAAATGGCTTTCTGCCGGAAAAGCTCACCGAGCTACTGGCGCCATCTTTTTTGATGAAAACGTGCTTCCGGTGAGCTTTCTACCGGAAAAGCTCACCGGAAGCACTTTTTCATGAAAAAAAGATGGCGGCGCCCAGCAAGCCAGCGGCCCAGTAGGAGTTGTTCCGCGGACCGGTACCAGTCCGTGGACCGGTGGTTGGGGACCCCTGACTTAGATCAATCACTAAATTATCTAAGTGACCACTCAAGGACTATCTTTATATGTGGGAAGGTGCTAAGTGTGCATGTCATGTGTGCCAGGTAAACAGTGGCAAATTTGCTTTTTTTGGAACATTTTTATGCAGATCCTTCTGGGGAGTGAGCAACATATTGATTAATTTGCTTCTCCTGTCCTGTGTTAATCTTCCTAAAATGAATTCCTTCTTGAACTCCAAGGTGGAAACTTCAGAGTGGAAACTTGGTTTATCTTACCGCTTGTCCACTTTCGCCTCTGTTCCCACGAGGACCTGGAGGGCCAATGGGGCCCGCATAACCAACTCTCCCATCTTTGCCAGGTGAGCCACTTGGTCCAGGAGGCCCCTAAAGCATACCAGAAATCAGATATCTGTGTCTTTCACATGTTGTAAAGTATTACTATGAAGTGACA
This sequence comes from Notechis scutatus, assembly GCF_049901735.1. Taxonomy (NCBI): domain Eukaryota; kingdom Metazoa; phylum Chordata; class Lepidosauria; order Squamata; family Elapidae; genus Notechis; species Notechis scutatus. The sequence continues at coordinate 180,488,669 of NC_142009.1, forward strand.
TCATATCTCTTTAAATGGCTAGATATAATTTAAACACGGATTAAGAAGATACAGAAGATACTTACTCTAGCACCTGCAGGTCCTGGACTTCCACTTTGACCTGGGGGACCCAGTGGACCCTACAAAGGTAAGAATGAAATAGAGATTGTTGTATTCATTGTAAAGTTTGATAATCACAATCAATCTAAACCATGTGTTTTAAAAAGCAGGTGAGGGTAAGTAGATAGAACCTTCAACTGAAAAGAAAAATCGGTATATGATCTAGGAAAAACAAAAGGATAAGTTTCATAGAAACATTACTGTTGGACACAAATTCTGGATTAGAAATTAATTGGAGCTAAGAAACCAGGCTGTAAGTAAGAACATCCCCATTATGAATTTTTCACTTGGCATATACTCACATTAATTGAGGGAAACCATTATTTTTCAGACTTACTTCTGTTATGTATATGAAACACTTTTAATAAATGTAAGTAGCTATATTTCTATTGAATGCTATTTTTATCAGCAACAGTCAGCAATCTCTGATGTTTGTAGTACAAGTTAAACTGCTCATTTAAAAATCTTTTAACTATTTTGACTTCAGAAATGCTAAAATAGTTGAAATGAACCCCAAAACTCTTTCTTAAATTACTGGGCATTGATGGGTCAGAAAATTGCATTTGCAGTGATTTTTTCCCCTTCTATACATGATTTCCAAGGATTTTGGGTCATCATCATCATCATCATCATCTTTTTTCTTTACACTTATGGAGAAGAAACACCGATCTTCTGAAGTTGATCCATAAAACTTAAACTAATAATTCCTACTCCTAAAACATTATGCCTTTAAGATAGAAATAGACGATAAGGAAACAGATGCAGTCATTTTAAAATACAGCGGTGTTATTCTCATAGTGACATGTCATTGTAGGATGGCTTCTTCTAGTCCCATCTCTCTCCCCCACTTTCTTAGGGAAGTCAACAAAAGCTGCCAAACTTACCACTGGACCAGGAGATCCTGGGTTACCAGGAAATCCTCGGTGACCCTTCATCCCATTAAGACCCCGTTCTCCAGCTTCACCTTTATCACCACGTGCTCCAGCAGGACCCTTTAAAAAAACAAAGTGAGGGTGAGTTTTAAAAATTGCTTCTCAGATGAAAGAGAACTAGCTGAAGCAGACAATGAGATGTTATTCTGAAGCAAGGACTTACAGGAGCACCACGAGCACCAGCTGGGCCAGCTGGGCCAGCAGGACCAGCAGGACCCTATATGAGAACAAAAACAAATGGAAATTAAGATTGCATGCATCATTCCATACCCATAGATACATTATGACACAATAAAAGAAGTAATTGCCAATAGGACCTCAAACATACCACTGCAAATGATATACAATTGTTACCTGAGAGTTGGCCTTCCATAATAATTGAAATCCCTGAACTTTTCATAAAAGCACTCAAACCATTTTGACTTTTCTGACTGGAAATGGTTTAAGAAACTACTGTCCAATTATTAGATGAAAGAAATCTTGTTCTGCAGACTTAAGAGTAAGCAAGAGTCAGGAAAGAGATGGTTCTCCAAATATGTTGCCTTGAATCCTGAGCAGTTTTCAAACTCAATGCTGCTTATCTGCCATACGCATAACAGAGTTGGAAGGGACCTTGGAGGTCTTCTAGCCCAACCTCCTGCTTCAGCAGAAGACCTATACCATTTCAGACAAATGGTTGTCCAATCTCTTCTTTAAAACTTCCAGTGTTGGAGCATTCACAACTTCTGGAGGCAAGTTGTTCCACTGATTAATTGTTTTCACTGTCAGCAAATTTCTCCTTAATTCTAGGTTGGTTCTTTCCTTAATCAGTTTCCATCCATTACTTCTTGTCATGCCTTCCAATGCTTTGGAAAATAGGTTGACCTCCTCTTCTTGGTGGCAGCCCTTCATATATTGGAACACTGCTATCATATCACCCCAGTCCTTTTTATTCAACCATTCTTCATATATTTTAGCCTCCAGTCCCCTAATCATCTTTGTTGCTCTTTACACTGTTTCTAGAGTCTCAACCTCTTTTTTATATTGTGGTGACCAAAATTGGATGCAATATGCCAAGTGTGGTCTTGCCAAGGCATTACAGAGTGGCATTAACACTTCACATGATCTTGATTCTATACCTCAGCCTAGGACCGTGTTGGCTTTTTTGGCTTGCAGCACACTGCTGGCTTATATTTAAGCAATTGTCCACTTGGACTCAAAGATCCTTCTCACAGTTACTACCAGGTACCACCTATTCTATACTTATGAATTTTAGGTTTTTTGCCTAAATGTAGAACTTTACTTTTCTCAACATTGGATTTCATTTTGTTAGATAGGGCCAGTATTCAAGGCTGTCATGATTCTTCTGTATCTTGAGCCTATCTTCTGGAGTATTGGCTTTTCCTGCCAGTTTGGGGTTGTTTACAAATTTAATTAGTTCCCCTTTTATTCCCTTGTCTAAATCACTGATGAAGATAATGAAGAGTACTGGCCCTAAGACAGAGACTTGAATACCCCACTGCATACTTCCTTCCATGTAGACACAGTTCCATTAAGGATTAAACGTTGAGTGCAGTTGGTCAGCCAATTATAAATACATCTGGTAGTGATGCTGTCTAACCCACATGTTCCTATCTTGTAAAGTAATAGGTTGTTGTCTACTTTATCAAATGGCTTACTGAAGCCAACATGACCAATGGCAAGGATGCTGGGAATTGCAGTTCAGCAACACTAGCAGGATCATATATTTCCTATCCTGTACTAGAATGGAAACAGCATTCAAAGGAAATGGAGTATCCTAATTATCTAACTCGTCTAAAAATATTTGAACATCCCTGATCGCAGGGCTTAATAAGATCTCCCTCCCACTGTCAACTCCCTGATGTTTGCTGTTGTTGTAGAATCTACAGGACATATATCATCTTTGATCAGGTTCTTTCAAAGAGAATTCCATCTTGAGAGTATAAATATATTAAATTTCTCCTTGAGCATTGTGACATAAAAATGCTGCATTGGTTGACTTGAATAAGTGGCTCATTCTTAACTTTTTGCTGATGTACAGGTAAGAAATGTAGAATTCAGCATAATTTTCATCCTTACCGAATGTCCTCTTTCACCAGATTTTCCAGGTGCACCAGCATTACCTGGTGGCCCCATGTGTCCTGGAGATCCAGGCACACCAGCAGGACCATTTTCACCACGATCACCCTGAAATGAAAAGAAAATGAAGCTTTAATTTATTATATGACATATGAAATAAATGCACAGATATGCAGGAAGGTGTATAAAGATTCGGCAGAAGCAACCACAACCAAATGATAATATTGTTGAATCTTACCTTTGGTCCTGCAGATCCATCACGACCTGGGAGACCATCTGATCCAGGATTACCCTTACAAATACAGAATAATAAGTATTCAGATTTTTTGGGGGTGGGGGTAGGGAGAAGGAATAGGAAGAAAAGAAAACCCAAAAATTTAAAAAGCATTAACTCAGGAGTAGATTTTCTTCTCACAATATCTCTCCCTTAAACTTAGCAGTAAAGAACTTGCCAATAATGAGGTCATTGCATTTATAAGACTGCTGGTTCATATACATTCATCTTGTTTAAGGCATCATCAAATGATGATTGTATATATAAAAGGTCAAACAGATATATTGCAAATAGAATATTCATATTAACTCACAAAATGTTTTTCTATCATTTACACATAATCAGCTTAGTAATGGATTATCTTGACCAGTGCATATCTGCACATATCTGAACAAGATGAGGTCTGTTTTTCTCATTTTAGGATTTACGTCATTTAACTGTTCTATTTGTGCCAAGCATCTATCACAGGGATACAATTAAAGTAAAAATATAATTACATCTCTGCCTGGTTCTCCTGGTGCCCCATTGATGCCAGGAGGACCTCCTGGCCCTGGTGGTCCTCGTTCCCCTGGACTGCCATTACTTCCTGGTTTGCCATCTTCACCCTACATTGGAATAAGAAAGAAACTGATCACGAGTTGAAATGTTTAGATTTTATAAACTTCATGCCTAACTTTTTAAAAAAGCAGCTAACATACATAATAAACACAAATAATATAGGCCTACAGATTTAGTGTTCAAATTGTATCTTTGTTCAGCCGATCATGGAAAATGAAAGGCTTTTTCCTTTATAGTAACACAGGTCCAGAGAGCTATTCAAACTGTAGCTCTCAAAATTCCATTAATCCCCCAAATTATTTATATTATCCAGTTTTGGTCACCACGTTCCAAAAAAGATTTTAGTATATTAATTTATTATATGATTTCTTTTATTAGTTTTATTGTTTTTATATTCTGTAAGCCGCCTTGAGTTCCATGTGTGAATAGGCGGCAATATAATTTCCCTAAATACATAAAAAAGATGTTGAGACTTTGGAAAAAGTGCAAAGAAGAGCAACTAAGATGATTAAGGGCTTGGAGACAAAAGCATATGAAGAACAGTTGCAGGAATTGGGTATGGCCAGTCTAGGAAAAAGAAGGACTAAGGAGTGATATGAAAGCAGTATTCAATATTTGAGGGGCTGCCACAAAGAGGAAGGGGGGGGGGGTCAGCTTATTTTCCAAAGCACCAGAGGGCAGGACAAGAAGACCCTAGAACTAAGGAGAAACTACCTAACAGTAAGGACAATTAACTAGTGGAACAGCTTACTTTTATAAATTGTGGATGCTTCATCACTGGAGGTTTTTTTTTTTTTTTTTAAAAAAAAAGACTGGACAGCCAGCTATCTGAAAGAGTATAGGATGTGCTGCTTGAGCAGGAGGCTGGACTAGATTCTAGAAGATCTCTAAGGTCCTTTCCAGCTCTATTCTGATTAATCAAGTAGGCAACCATGTTTTAGGTTAATTATACATGGAAGCAAGCGGGGGACAGAGAAGGTTCTCTGGAGTTTAACAACTACTGGTAGTGGAACATTAATTAATATTAATGAATGAATGAACATTAATGTAGGAGATGATGCCATGGAATTATGGGAAAAAATCTTGGCTAGTTTAGAAAGATGAAGGCCATTTTCAAAAGCATTGTCAGGAGATTTCCCTCCCCCTTGGAAAACAGCATTTCTCCCCCCCCCCCCCAATATAATGATGGCAACAAAATTAGCAGATGGTGCTGTTGCTCTGATGGTAAGTATCTGAGTAAAACAATTTAAAAAAATATTCCCCCCCAATTGTCTCCCCCTCTCCCATGGACAAACCAGTTTAAGCCCCAAACCAAACAACCTCCACGTTCAGCTCAATCCTTCTTCCATTAAATCATTAGGATGATGATTTACCTTGGGACCAGATGGACCAATAGACCCTATTGGTCCCCTTGATCCTGGCAATCCTACAATACCACGTGGTCCAGGTATGCCGCTGTTTCCTGAGGGACCTGTTATACCCTAGGGGAGATTAATCAAGACCACAATTAACTAAAAATCAATGGAGTTAGGGGTATAAGGAAAGGGGCATGCTTAAATGAAGCTGGAGGTTTACATTTTAGAAGATAATATCAATATATCCATATGGATATCTATAATTATTGTATCATTGTTACATATTTTTCCATATATTAAATAACAAATGGAAAGGAAAAAAAGAAAGTGAAAACTAAAACAAAACAAAAAAAGCAACAAATGACAAAGAATAGGAAAAGAAACAGAAATCAAGAAAAAGATGTTATTTCCAACCTTCTTTTCAACAGGAAAGGTATTTACAATCTTATTTTCCCTCTTTCCTCTTAGATGTTATACAAATCACTTCAAACCCTTATTTAATCCCCACATTCAATTGTCATACTATTGCTGTTATTGTTGTGAACTGGATTTATATCTTTCCAACTCCATTCAGACTTTCAAACTATTGACAAACCCTTATCATGCAAATTACATTTGACTGGTAGTCTGACACTGTGCTCAAGATAATTGGAGCATAAAGGATCCCATCCTTTCTTTGTATAGACTTATTTCAGGTGGTATCATTCTCATAAATGGGATCTGAATAATTTAGGAATATTAGAGACAAATAAATAAGCATCTCATTATAATAGACCTGTAAAACAGCTCTATGCCACATCAAAGGCATGGTTTCAATCCAAATTCCTGCCTCTTATCTTAAGTGAGTCACCATCAGAAAATTAAGACATTTAACAGCACTGAAGCATGGCAACTGATTCTGCTGGCCACTTCAATCTGGTGGAGCCGGGATATGTGCAGAAGTCCCCTTCAGCAATAGGACTGAAGTGGGATGACTTTCACCTGGCCCTTGAAAAGGGGAGTTTAATTTGGCCTTTGACTTCAAGGGGGTGTTTTAGTCAGGTATTTGTGAAACTGAACAACCCCTTCAAATTTCTATATCACCCTGGAAAATCAAATAAGTAAATGTGATATTGATAACATTTTTTCTGTAGGCAGGTTGTAATGTTTGGATGGGTTTCTAAATTTCTGGACTTATTTATAATGGTTGATCACCATTTGTCTAAGGCAGAATAGTTGAGTTGATAACCGTTCAGGATTTGCAGAGTGGAAGTATTTAGAAAAATACTGTAATCATTTCTGAATATTGGTTATTTTTTTAAAACGTACAATTTTCATAGAATGTACTTACATCATTTCCTTTTGGTCCTGCTGGGCCTTTTTCTCCTGGTACACCTGGCTCACCTTTTGGACCTTGACCACCTGGAGGACCAGATGGGCCAGTAGAACCAGGTGGGCCAGAATGTCCATCTTTGCCTGGTGGACCAGCATTGCCAGGTGGTCCTGACGGTCCCTAGAATGTGATATTTCAGAGAGAGGAATATAAGGCAGTCCTTGACTTAACGCTACCAGGACATCAGAAAATGGAGAATATATGATGTAGGTATAAAGGACAACAACTGCCTGATCCACTACCAATAAAAAAATGAATATATCAATATTTCATGCTTTTAAAAATAGCAAAGAAATTAAAGATTAAAGAAAAAAATTGATAGTGTAGGCCAAACTGTTTTTCCTCAGTTTGCAGGCATACTACACTTTTTCTGTCATCCTAAGGAAATGAGGATACTGTAGTTGCAACAGTGATAGCTAGTGTTACCTGACCTGTGGCCAACAGAACATAACCTAGTCCCCTATCCTACTTCCTTACTTTCGGTAGGGCAGGAGTAGCCAGCTCTGCTACTGCTGCCATCGTGAATTGAGCTGCATCTACAGACTTTATTTAATTCCATGACTGCATTGCAACTCCTTCATTCATCCTGCTCTTGGACTAGCTGAATCTTTCAAATTCCAAAGTGATTGATCTAGCTTTCCATTTCTACCAACCCTACTCAAAATGGAGCAATGTTGTTGTTGTTTTTAAGAAAGAAGGAAATATATATTTTGGAAAAGGGGGATTCCTAAGAAAACTCTCAGCAATCATGGGCATGATGAAGTAGTCTGGGTTAAGTATTGTCCACCAGAGATATGCTTAAGAGGTGCTTCAATTTATAAATGGAAATATCTGTGATCAAAGCCCAGCACCTGTGGCTGAATGTGCAGGTTGAATTGTACAGTTTGATTTTTCTACTTATTTTCAGCTACAATACTGGAGCTGAGAAAAGGATCTGAAAGCAAAGAAGAACTGTAAGTGTTAAAAAGTGTAGGAATTCTTACATTGTTACCAGGAGGACCAGGTAAGCCTCGACCTCCAGGAAAGCCAGATGCACCCTGAAACAAATGAGTATAGATGACATTAATAAGTTATCAGCAACTGCTCAACAGGAGATGGAAAAATCAAATTCAAGAAACTGGTATACCCTTTAGCAGATACAATAAATACACCACTAATATATCCTTTGCCTCTGAGTCCATCTTGGCACCTGATGACTGCCTAGCCCTTGAAGTTTATTTGTCATTTTTTTCAGAAATGATTCCCCATTCTTTGGACTGAGAGATAGTGACTGGCCCAAAGCTACCTAGTTGGCTTTGTGCCCAAGGTGGGGCTACAACTCCAAGTCTCTAGTCTGGTACCCTAATTACAACACCAAACTGGCTCTCTAAGGAGATTGTTTGCATTTGACAATTTGGTTAAAAGACAATTACATCTTTTGCATGGTAGCTTGATGTAACATGACTCTAAATAAATGGATCTCAAGAAAAACTGATAGGTGTTAGACTGCACTTTTCCCAGCTCCAACCTAAAAAAAACCCTGTCCTTTACATAGCTATTTCAAAAGAAGAAGAAGAAGAAGAAGAAGAAGAAGAAGAAGAAGAAGAAGAAGAAGAAGAAGAAGAAGAAGAAGAAGAAGAAGAAGAAGAAGAAGAAGAAGAAGAAGAAGAAGAAGAAGAAGAAGAAGAAGAAGAAGAAGAAGAAGAAGAAGAAGAAGAAGAAGAAGAAGAAGAAGAAGAAGAAATGTACAATACATGCGTATAAGATTTGAATGGAAAAGTCTGATTGTGCTAAGCCCATGGGTCAGCGCTGAACCTATGAGAACATTTTGGAACTGAAATGTCAGGTGAACTGGAACATGCCATATTAAACGGACATTTTTTTACTTTATTTATGTTTCTTCTTAAAGAAATTAGTGTGTTGTCTTTAGACCATGGTGTCTTTTAGAGGGCCTAAGAGTTTGGATGGAAAGATCAACCAATTTACTAAACATTTTTTTAAAAAAATAATACTTACTGGAGGACCTGGACTACCACGTTCTCCCTTAGATCCTGATGATCCAGCTGGACCCTAGGTAAGATATGAGAATTAGCATCATAATACTAAAGAAAAGAACAGACCAATCAATATATGAATTTCAATGGAATCAATATATTCAGTGGTTTCTCTTACAAAAGATACAGGATACAAAAATCAAGTTTCAAAAAAAGTAGATAATACATAGATTACAGAATACTTACTGGTGCACCAGGGCCTCCTGATGGACCTGCAATTCCTGGGGGTCCAGATTCACCTCGTTCACCCGGAAGGCCTCTCTCTCCTTTTCCACCAGGTTCTCCATTTTGTCCCTATATAAAGATTAGTTATTGCAAGTATTTAAACCTTAACAGTTAATGATACTTACTAAGACTTAGTAGAAGTGGAAGTAGGGCAAATCTTCCTGAAATACGAATAGACAAACTGGCTTGGAACAAAAGACCTGAAACTTAATCCAGGCAACCGTGTGTGTGTGTGTGTGTGTGTGTGTGTGTGTGTGTGTGTGTATGTATATATATATACATATATACATATATACACATATACACATACACACACACACACACACACAGACACACATACATATATATATATCTTGGTGTGTTTGGGTCTTTTCCCGTGTAAGATTGAGAGCATCTTGGCAATGTTTCGATGTCACAACAATAGAACTCAGAACGTCATCACACAGCCCATGACCCAGGTAATTACGACCCAGGAGATTACAGCACAAGACCCAGGATGTCAAAACAATAGAACTCAGAACGTCATCACACAGCCCATTACCCAGGTCGTTACAACATAGAAGGCTGATAAACACACAGCCAATACCTCAGCCACACATGTTCTTATGAAAAAGCTAGCCAATCTGCAAACATCAACTCCATCAACCAATCAAGAAATAACAACACAGCCAACCTTCCCACCAGTATATATAGGGAGACGGCAGCTCTGATCATGCTTTGCTTGCACAAGCACAAGGCTGAAAGCACCAGCTTGAAGATGGCGAGTGGGACCTCGTCGAAATGTTGCCAAAATACTTTCAATCTTCCATGGGAAAAGACCCGAACATGCCAAGACCTACATACCTGTACCCATGAAAATCTACGAATATAGGCAGTTAGCAAGACATCACCAATAAAGGAGTGGTTCTGCAGGTGGTGACCACAGACCACTTCTCAGTTCCTATGCTTTCTGGCTGATGGTTTGGTCACTTTTGAATGCTGGCGGTGCTTTCACTCTAGTGGTAGCATGAGACGGAGTCTACAACCCACACAAGTGGCTCAGGTAGTGCAGCTCATCCAGGATGGCACATCAATGCGAGCTGTGGCAAGAAGGTTTGCTGTGTCTGTCAGCATAGTGTCCAGAGCATGGAGGCGCTACCAGGAGACAGGCCACTACATCAGGAGATGTGGAGGAGGCCGTAGGAGGGCAACAACCCAGCATCAGGACTTCTACCTCCACCTTTGTGCAAGGAGGGACAGGAGGAGCACTGCCAGAGCCCTGCAAAATGACCTCCAGTGGGCCACAAATGTGCATGTGGCTGCTCAAACGGTCAGAAACAGACTCCATGAGGGTGGTATGAGGGCCCGACGTCCACAGGTGGGGGTTGTGCTTACAGCCCAACACCATGCAGGACATTGGGCATTTGCCAGAGAACACCAAGGTTGGCAAATTCACCACTGGCGCCTTGTGCTCTTCACAGATGAAAGCAGGTTCACACTGAGCACATGTGACAGATGTGACAGGGTCTGGAGATGCCATGGAGAACGTTCTGCTGCCTGCAACATCCTCCAGAATGACCGAATTGGCAGTGGGTCAGTAATGGTGTGGGGTGGCATTTCTTTTGGGGGCCGCACAGCCCTCCATGTGCTCACCAGAGTGCCATTAGGTACTGAGATGAGATCCTCAGACCCCCTGTGAGACCGTATGCTGGTGTGGTGGCCCTGGGTTCCTCCTAATGCACGACAATGCTAGACCTCATGTGGCTGGAGTGTGTCAGCAGTTCCTGCAAGACGAAGGCATTGATGCTATGGACTGGCCCGCCCGTTCCCCAGACCTGAATCCAATTGACCACATCTGGGATACCATGTCTCGCTCCATCCACCAACGCCATGTTGCACCACAGGCTGTCCAGGAGTTGGGGGATGCTTTAGTCCAGGTGTGGGAGGAGATCCCTCAGGAGACCATCTGCCACCTCTTCGGGAGCATGCCCAGGCGTTGTAGGGAGGTCATACAGGCACGTGCATGCCACACACACACTATTGAGGTCATTTTGACTTGTTTTAAGGACATCAAAGTTGGATCAGCCTGTAGTGTTTTTTTCCACTTTAATTTTGAGTGTAACTCCAAATCCAGACCTCCATGGGTTGCTAAATTTGATTTCCATTGATAATTTTTGTGTGATTTTGTTGTCAGCACATTCAACTATGTAATGAACAAAGTATTTAATAAGAATATTTCATTCATTCAGATCTAGGATGTGTTATTTTTGTGTTCCCTTTATTTTTTTGAGCAGTGTGTATGTGTGTGTGTGTGTGTGTGTGTGTGTGTGTGTGTGTGTGTGTATGTGTGTGTGTGTGTATGTATGTGTGTGTGTATGTATGTGTGTGTGTGTGTGTATATATCTATATCTATATCTATATCTATATCTATATCTATCTATCTATCTATCTATCTATCTATCTATCTATCTATCTATCTATCTATCTATCTATCTATCTATCTATATATTTGTTTTCTTAAGTTTTAGTACTTACATGTATGGCATTCAGCTTTGTTCGTTTTCCCACGTCATTGTAGTTGTGCTTTTATAGATGAACACTATACAGAAGCCTGATGATGGCAGATGAGATTCTGCGAAACATTGCTACAACTTTAAAAGCACAACTACAATGACGTGGGAAAATACCCGAACAAAGCTGAATGCCATATATATATATGTGTGTGTGTGTGTGTGTGTGTGTGTGTGTGTATGTGTATGTGTATGTTTATGTATGTATTCCACTTTTCTTTCTCCTGATTTCCTTTGCAACTACTAAACATGCTGGTTGATACTTGGTATGGGTTGCTCTGCTATTTATTTACTCTACTTCAACTCATCTCAATCCAGTAGAACAAATCTTTCCCACCCTTTATGCTAAAATATCTTCATACTTACAGGTGCTCCAGGGAAGCCAGCAGGACCAGGTGGCCCTTGTTCACCACGATCACCCTGCAGGTGACAAAGGAATAGAAAAGAAGCATAACTAGCCCTACAAGGAAAATGATTCCACTATGCTAATACCAGTCTTTGCCTCCCTCAGCTACCCTCCTTTGCTCACAGTAATATATATTTCTAACACACTTCTTTTTGTCTTTCCACCAGAAACCTTACTATAAAGTTATTCAAAGCCCCTTGTTAATGTGCAAATTTTTCAGATGGAGTAGGAGATTCCTGCACTTTTGAATAAACTTAAGGACTTTGTAAAGAACTGCTAATCCCCTCCAGAGTGCTTCAAGAGAGCCATCTCAAGTGGATGGCTGGAACCTCCCTTCTGGTGCAGCATATTGCACCCTTTGGCTTTGCAGGTAGCATCAAAGGGGATCAATACAGGTCTTTGAGCCCCTACTAATCCAATGAAAGCTGCATTTAGAGTTTTCTAATTCTTGTGAAAGAAAGAATAAGAAGTGGGTTAATATTTTCTGAAGTCAATATTCTTTAGGACAGGGATCCCCAACCCCTGCTCTGTGGCGCAGTGCCGGGCCACAGCCAGTTCGAAACCGGGTTGTAAAAATGGTGGGTAAGTCTGTGTGTGCATGAAACCATCCCAGAAAGGTTGGAGACCTCTGCCTTAGGATATAAACAAAATGGTTGCAGTCTATCTCTGCTCCTAATTCACTTGCTGATGACCTCCTTTTTACTTCCTATGTTATTTTTATTTATGAATTTACTTGTCTGTTTCCTCTTTTATGACTTTAATGGAAAAGTGACAGTGTATTACCCCTTGAGGAGGTCAAACAATCTTAGGAAGATAGGAGAGTAAGAGCTTGAAATTCTCTTTTTTTCTAATTAACATTGATTATGAAGAATTTTATGCTGCTAACTGAAGATACAGCTTTTGAGATATGAATTGATATTCTTAATTATAGATATTTGCTTGAAATTATTTGTAATATGAAATGTATTAACTTTTTAAATTTAAATATAACTTCTAGATAGGTTGAAAAGAACAGGAGTATTCTAGCATATTACTGTTATCAAGAAAGTAATCTAACTTTCCAAACCAATTAAGATTAAATTAAAAAAAAAACCTTTGTATGAAAATTGTAGGATAAAACACCTACAAATGTAATTAGATTATGTATTTGAAAGAATTTCTTACCGGACCACCACGGGGACCTGATGGGCCATGGGGTCCAGCAGGTCCAGGTTCTCCCTAGAAGATAGATAGATAAATAAATAAATAAATCTTTTATTTCAGAATCATTTTCTTCAAAATGAATTTAATTTATATGAACATAGGAATGAAATATATATGTTGATATGTATACCTTATCACCAGATTGGCCAGATGGACCAGGAGGTCCAATGGATCCTACAGGCCCCTACAATGTTAAAAATAAAAATCAGTTGGTAGCATGGGCTTATCAATCAACAAGTATGAAAATGCAAAAACATTCAGAATACTCTTCCCTGCACTGAAAACCTCTGCTCATTTTAGTTTTGCCTTCCTAACCCACTCTGTCTCCTGTTGTGCTGAAGTTTCATAGGCAGAGAGAACATTCCCAAGAATTATCAAATGAACTAGATATAGAGCCTGAAGATGTTTAACAATATGTCACAATGCTTGGGACTTGGCAAGGTATTTATTTATTATAGCAGATTCTTTAACTTGTGTCAATCAATTTGCCATTGTACAAATTCATTGAAATGAGAAGAACAAAATCTGTTTTTGTTAACAAGTATTTTTATATTTCTTCTCCCCTCACCTATATTTTTCAGAGATTCTAATTCTAGCTCTTTGAAAGATGAGGAAAAGCTAAACTTTTAAAAATTTAGAATTACTTGTATATGGCTGACTAGTTATTGATTATGTGCAGTCAATTTGATGCCAACTCGTAGCAATCACATAGCTAGTTTTTCCCTATGTCCCTAACTTTGTCCTTCAGTTCTTTCAATGTTACATCCATCATCACTCTAACTCTGTCCATCCATTTTCTATATGCTCGCCTACAAGCTTATTCTACTTCTTTTCATTCTGTTCACTGTATTCTCATCAAGGAACTACTCTCAACTCAGTAAGAGTCCTGGAAAATAAACACAGCTGCCTCTTCAAAGAATCTTGGTAGATCTGAGGAAAATTAGGTCAACTAGATTATTTTTAATTTTATTCCTATTACTGTAGAAAAATGCTTATTAAAATATTTACAAAATTGCACAAATTAAGAAAAGAGCTCCTGAAAATGACTATAAAATATATGTATCTTTTTGGAAGGCTAAGTTCAGTGAGGGTTGAGGCAAAAACGGAATTTTCACACTCAAGCATCTCTAGAGATAAGGATTTTGCTGTGGCACTCTCTTAATCTTGGTTAGATAAGGAAGGAGTTGCTACAAATAACCTGGAAATAGGTACAATTAATCAATCAACTACATACCCTAAACTTCTCCTCAGCATTAGAAGCTCTTGGCATGTCTAAAATATCCAGGCTATCATATTAAATGCAAAATCTTTTAAAAAGCTGTATGGTCTGTTGGAACCAATTTTGCTCTGTTGTAAATTAGATGAGGCAAACAAATTACCCATGACATGGCAGAATCTACTTACTCGTACTCCATCTTTACCAGGTGTACCATCGCCTCCTCTGCTTCCAGGCTCTCCCTATCCAAATGAAAGAAAAGAGCAGATACATTGCAAATAAGCTAACCAACAGCAACCTGTGGTACCATGCAGTTCATAAGCTTTCCCAAACTAAAAAGCAACGTTTATGTCTTTATTTAAAATTATATAATAAAGAGTATTAAACAAATACAATCAGCAGGGAGACACGAAGCAGGATATCGACTCAGTGGACAAAGAATAAAGCTTTAACAACATCCACTTCTGACGTAAATGAACCTATTCAAAGCATTCTTCCCTAAATCCATTAATTTCAGTTACTCTTCTCAATGTACAGAAGATGGGCTTTATGCAACCTGGAGATCTAGTTTAGTACTTACGCATATTGCCCAGCATCAGGTTTTATGAATAAGTGATGTCAATCTCAAAAGTTTAGATCGACTTAGTTAAGCTTAGTAATCCTTGATAATAAGTCCTAGTTTAGCTGGTCTTCATAATTTTGGATGGTATTATCTGGTTATTTAGGGGAATATAAAAGAACGTACCTTTTCTCCCTTAGGTCCAGGATTTCCAGAAGCTCCTCTCTCTCCTGGCATTCCTTGCAATCCTGGAGGTCCCATACCACCAGGAGGACCAACTGGACCACCAGGGCCCTGAAATCATATTTTTCAGAACAGTTATTAGGACACCTGGAAAAAGTACCTGGAGCATAATTTAGGTATACAAAGTGCAATAATTTCAGCTTACTTTTCCACCTTCAGGGCCAGCAGGGCCAGGACCACCTCTAGCTCCAGGGGGACCTGCATTTCCTGGTGCGCCTCGTTCGCCTGGGATGCCATTTTCACCCTAATAGAAATAAAACCATTTAGTTTTGTTGGAGTTCTTCATTTTCACATTTTTATGTGACCAGATTAGTACCCAAATTTACCTTTCCTCCTGGAAGTCCTGGAAGTCCATTTTCACCTTTTGGGCCCTATTGTGAAACAAAGGTGATTTGATTATTATTTCTGTGTTTTCATGGGTGACAACTTCCTTAATATTCAAGATGCAGCCAAACAATTCCACCTGAGGTGTCTATCCAGTCAATGACAACACTGATTACATTGATCTTCTTCCAATGCATCATATGGAGGAGGGGAAGGAGGGAGGGAGAGAGAAGCTTTGGAAGTATGTAATATCTGATTTCTGTAAGATATTATTATAAAAATAGCTGGGATTATATCTGAATAATAGCTAATGAACTTTCTTAAAAGCTGAATTTTGTGGCAACATTATAGAAATTTGTTTTTGTGGAAAAGACAGAATGTTTCACAACAAGGTCATAGTTCTGGAATCATAATTTATATTGTTTCCCACACTTAAGTAGCACTACATATCCCTTTTACCCATATTTGGGAGAGACAAAAGGACAACTTACTGGATCTCCAGGTTTTCCACTCTCTCCAGGAGCTCCTGAAGGACCAGGTAGACCCTAGGGGAAATACCGTTATTGTTTAACACATAGCCCTCTGTTCTTCAGAGATTGCATTTAAAAATGTCAGAAATAGAGATTTATTGTACCTGATGAATTTTTATAAAAAATTGAGATAGTACTTAGTCAGGCCATTAACATCATATATGTCATTCTTGTAATTATATTCAGTGTCACACTTTTTATTATGAACCACCATACACATTAAATAAATAAATAAATAAATAAATAAATAAATAAATAAATGAATGAATAAATAAATAAATAAATAAATAAATATGAAATAATTTGGTGGACAAAATCAGGCAACAGTAAGCTTTTCCTTTTCTTCACTAATTTCTTGATTTCACTTTGAATGCATTATTTTAAAAGCAAACGTTGAAGAATATCAGCATACCTGAAATCCAGGTGAACCTGTTGCTCCTTGTTCTCCTCTTTCACCAGGACCACCCTGGGAAAAGAAAAATATCATTCATGGTTTTCCATTCCCCCAACAACTCCTTTCTTAGCTTGTTTGTGCTGAGCGGTAATAACTTTCAGTTCCTGGATACGAAGCTTTCAAAAACCCTAAAGGGACAACTTCAGTCAATGCAGTGTTAATTAAACCACAATAAAGAAAACAAAAATTAATGTGCTATTGTAGAGTTACAATAGTCAGTGGTCCATTCCACTCAATCTAATTTTTGAAGGATTTAAGCTAACCCACTATTTTGAAAAGTATTGTTTTTCAATAGATCCTGTGATCAAAGGATGGGCTCAAATAATTCTTTCCATCACTGTAAACAATATAATGATTAATAAGTTAATGAAAAATTGTGTTATTCATTGCTTGCATCCATCACTCTTCAGTAATATAGAAGATATACATATATAGTAAGTTAATATTAATACACGACTTTTATGTTTTTATTACTTACAGCAGGTCCTGGGGGCCCCTGTCCTCCTGGTTCACCATCTTTTCCAGGTAGCCCCTGTTAAATAATAGAGTAGTGATTAGCTTACAGGGTCAACAGAATTGAACATGTGGGTGTATACGTGTAGACAGAGTGAAAGAAATTATTAAAATATTGAGTTTACTGACCGGTCCGCCAGGAGGTCCAGATCCTCCTCTTTCCCCATTTTTACCCGGTGAACCCTACAAATACAAAAGATGCAGTTTAATATCTTACCAATAATTAAACATAAAAAATTACAGGGTTCAAATGCAATTTCAATTTAACATGCTGATAGTAACATGTCTGCATATTTTCTTATTAGTTTCGTTTCTTTGAATAATACACTCTTGAAAGCTTATTTCTTTGTTTAGGATTACTTTTGATCAACGAGGAGTTGACATCTCAAAGAGAAATTTTAAAAAATGTCATCCTAAATCCAAGGGTAGTCTGGATAATAATGAGGTTATACTGACCTCATTGCCTTTTGGACCAGGGAAGCCCATCACACCTGGTTGACCTCGTGGACCTGCTGGTCCTGGGGGACCACTCCGCCCTGATTCTCCTGGTGAACCCTGAAAGTCATAGAGGTGAAGAGAGGAAGAAAAATAAGGAAACACTGGAAGATCACTGAGATTAAACATTTACAAACATGTTTAAACAATGGGATTGGCCCATCCCATTAAATCTAACTCTATCAGAAGAGGATTGGTACAGACCCTGTCTGTCAAGGAATTTCAGCTTTGTGGGGTCAAAGAGAATAGACTTTTTCACTGTGGTCCCTGCCCTGTAGAACATTCTGGTGCTGGAAGTGAGATCTGCACCCTTCTGACCTTTCAGAAGGACCTTAAAACATGGATTTGCCAGCAGGTTTGATGCCCTGATGCAGGTTTGATGCCCCTTTGTTTTTAATTCTTATTTAAGATTTATTAATTTTAATATGTTTTATATTTACATTTTTACCATTTTACCAAGCCACCCAGGATCACTTTACCAATGAAATGTGCAGTATAACAAATGAATGAATGAATAAACAAACAAACAAACAAATAAATAAATAATAAGTGCTATCCTATTTGGTCCCTTAGAATATAATTGTTTTTTTTTTTTTCAGAAGCAGAAATTAATGTGATTCTGGTAATATTAGATGTTAATACAGAGATTATGTAAAAAGGCTTACAGAGCCATTAAATGAAATGGTCAATGAAATGCTTGTAAATAATTCCCCAAGAAGTGAAATAAGCAACTAAATTAAATGCTCATAAAGTGACATCAAGGTAAGGCACAGTAACAAAAGTAGTATGAGGTAAAACAACAGAATATAGTGACGTACAGAAGGACCTGGTTTTCCATCTACTCCTGGACTACCTGGACTCCCTGTTAAGCCCTGAATAAGAAAAAAATATATGTAATTAGTGCATGTTGAAAGCAATAGCTTTTCTAACCCTGTTTTATTATGTAAATAGGGATTAAGAATACAAATAGGGCTATAGCCCTGGTTGGAGAATTTCAAGTACTTTTATTAGCGAAATCAAGAGATGCATCCATAGAGCTCAGAAATATCTGTTGCTAGGTAAGGATATAAGGAAGATAGTTACTCTAAGTCAGGAATACTAGTCATTTCGTTACTGTAATATTAATAAAAACTTTATTTAGATAAGGTTTTTTCAAGAATCAAGTTCACAAGGATGAGGTAAAAAGCTTTCCTGATAATTTCTAGCTGACCTAAGTTTATATAGAAAACACTAAGCAAATTTGCGCTTGGTTCATACATGTATGGGAGATCACCACAGAATCTCAGAACAATAGACTAGAGTGGGAAGATAAAATACATCTTGGAAGAAGGAAACAGGAAACCATTTCTAAATTGGCTACCTAGCTGTGTCTGTATCATCACTGAATTTGACCTGAGATAGTCTTTGCCTTTTATTAAGAATATAGTCATTTGAAATGAAGCTCAAATTATTTTTACTGGGTGGTGTAAAAACAATTGGTTACTGCAATCATCATGAAAGATAATCAAGTGACTAAAGAAGCTTATGATTCTTCAGTTTACAAAAAGTTAAGCTGCAGGCAAAAAGTCAACCAATTAATAATGAAACTCAATACCAACATCATTTTGTACCATGGCTCTTGATCCTAAAAGTCTATTTATCA
Source organism: Notechis scutatus (assembly GCF_049901735.1). NCBI lineage: Eukaryota > Metazoa > Chordata > Lepidosauria > Squamata > Elapidae > Notechis > Notechis scutatus. The sequence goes on from NC_142009.1 coordinate 180,507,730, forward strand.
ATTCTTTAGGGTACTTTATCTGGGGGAGAGGGATTCTACACACTTGATCAGTATGTTTCGTTTCCTAAGAGAGCTATCCTACACTCACTGATTTAAAGATTCACCTGAGTAAATAACCTGTTTGTTTGTTTTTTAATTTATTTATTTTTATACAGGGAACATCTGACTAATTCACAGAAAAAAAGACAAATTTCCTTGGGTTGCAGGTAAGGGCCCACACATTAAATAAATCTGGACATCTAGCAGAAGGGACCAAGCTAAATAAATTAGATATGTTCTTCCTGATTTTTCTCAGTAGAGAGATTATTTTTCTTCCTATAACAACACCATTTTCTCACTACATTACCACAGTGAGTACAGTTCTTTATAAGCTTCAAAACCTATATAGCAGGGCTTCACAATTTATCCTGGGTTAAAGACTTTGCCTTTTAGAGATATACTGGGACCTTTGTTTACAGTAATAATGAGTGAGCTATTCCTTATGATTTATATTGACTGTTTCCTAGTATGATTTAATTGGTGATTGTACCCTATGACTATCATTAAGTGTTGTACGTTATGATTCTTGATTCTTAACAAATGTATCTTTTCTTTATGTATACGGAGAGTATTTACACCAAGACAAATTCCTTGTGTGTCCAATCACACTTGGCCAATAAAGTATTCTATTCTATTCTAATTAAACCAATTGACTAGCACTGACATTTAATAAAAATTAAAACAATTTCAAAAGGTCATATATTTAATACTGTTCCCTTTCCTTCACAGCCTGTCAAATTCTCTGAGAGCTATACCTCAAACTTTCTAGCATTACATTCTGAAGGCAATAGTGAAATATTATCTATAAAGAAAGCCAGGTATCTTTTAGATATAACTGATTCTCAGAACTACTTTTGAGATATTTGCATTAACTGTAACAAGTATTTATAATCTGGGATTATGGAATCTGATCATTAATAAGGGAATGCATTGGTCTTTTTTGTTCTTGTTGCATCTTTCCTAATAATGTCTCTGAGTTTTATATTCTACACCCAGGAGATTTCTACTTACTCTCATTCCTGGAAGGCCAGGGCTGCCATCCCGTCCTGGTTCTCCAGGAGCTCCTCTTGGACCAGTACTGCCTGGACCACCTCGCTCACCAGGTGCCCCCTTAAATGACATTGAACAATATGGTCATACAAGGACACGAAGAAAAAGGGGATTACAAATCATAATGTGGCCTGAACAAAAAGTAGTAAATGTCTTTGGAAACCAAAAGCTCTAAGTAAGAAACCTATTCTTCACCTTTTCACCTCCAGGTCCACTCGGACCAGCAGGACCGCGGAATCCTGGAGCACCCTGAAAAATAGAAACAAAGACATTTTTTACTGAAAAGCTCATGAAGGGATTTCCAAAGGTAGGAATATCACACAGTAATGAAGTTGAGAAATCAATGCATATGTTCAGTTTGTGTTCTTATGTGTGATTATTCTAATGACTAGAATAATTGCAGATTATATCCTTGTTAGCATACTGAAGTGTAGCATAAGAAAAATAATGATAACAAGAGAATTTTCTCTATCGGCATTAACAATCCCATTGCCTTTTCTCTGGTGAACAACCATCTTATTGCTTTTAATTCCAATTCTTCTGAATAATCCCATTGGTTTGATTAGCAATTTAGCCACAACTGATGTACACAAATAGGTTAGGGCACAAATGTATCTGGAAAAGGAGTGCTGACTACCATAGGTTGCCTTTTGTTCTTCTCTAAAACAAAGCTGTTAGAATACTTGCCCGTTCTCCTGCAGTTCCAGGTATGCCATTGGTGCCAGGTTGACCAGGTGCTCCTGCCTTGCCTTCTTCTCCTGGAGGACCAGCACTACCAGGGGTGCCATTTTCACCCTTATAACAAAGGCCATCAAACAGTCATGGATAAAGCTAATGACATTTCAAGATAAACTTTTACCAGAACAATGCAGCTTTTCAACTTAAGGTTTACTCTATTTTAGTAAAAAGGGCAGGCCTATTCCACCCCAGATCTACTACAGCTGTATAAATTAATACTTACACGTTCACCTCTTGGTCCTGGCTCTCCTTTTCCACCATTTTTACCAGGTTCACCCTGAAAAGAACACAAGACTGATGAATTGCTTTGTCAAATTTAAACTCTAGACCTAGAAAACCTAGAACTACGCTGCCTCCAGTCTGATCTAAATATAGTATAAAATCATACATTGCAATGTCCTACCTGCAAATGAATACTTCAGCTTCAATTATAACAATACAAGAGCACACAATAGATACAAACTCAAGTTAATAGAACCAAACTTGACTGCAGAAAATACGACTTCAGCAACAGAGTGGTCAATGTTTGGAATACTCTACCTGACTCTGTGGTTTCTTTCCCAAATCCCAAAAACTTTAACCTTAAACTGTCTACTATTGACCTCATCCCCTTCCTAAGAGGCCTGTAGGGGGCGTGCATAAGTGCACCAATCGTGCCTACTGTCCCTGTCCTATTCTTTCTTTTTATTTTTCTTATAAGTATCTATCTCATGTATTCAAAACTATGTTTATTCTTATACCTGTATCTTGTAAGCAATTAACAAATCAAATAAATACTAAATACTAAATTTGATTTGTTTGGTCCCATCAAACACAGATATTGGTAGTATATTAGAATCTTGCTTACAATAAAAGACAAGGGCTTATTTGGAATTGGATCCAAAGAATCATGTGTACAAAGAGAATGTGAATCAGTACTATTACTCTGTGAATTCTTCTGCAAGCACTAGATAGATTTCTTACAGTGAGATGTTACTGAGCATTGAGGATATTGATAAGATGATAGGCTAGGTATACAAATACGTAAGATGTTTTGAGACAGCTATTACAGAATCAGTCTGTGACAGAAATGTGTATAATCTAAAGATGATAAACCATGCAATGTTGTTCTATATTTCCAGTATAGAAGGCCATTTTATATTATTTTTAGGTAGCAAAAAAGTAGAAAGTCTTTTGCTGAATTTGATTTATGAAGTTGAGGCTTATATAGAATCCTACTTCCTTCTGGATCCTTGTTCTGATTTTAATCCTTTACTCAGTGCTATTCTGGTATATTTCTCCTTGTAGGAGAAGATAGGAAACAGAAGACTCCACAAAAGAGGAAACATGGGGCATAGAAACCCCTTTGAATGTTACAGGGAGGCAGATATACAAGTAAGCATGTTACTTGAACATTACCTCTGGATCCAAGTCAACTTCTTTAAATTGAAGCATTTCAGAGTCAATATCTGATCTACACTTACATGTTTATTGCCTCAATATATAAATGAGGAGACATGTATATTGTCCCTTCTCTCCGAGATTATCTGTAAATGTTATAAATTCTTACTCGGCATGTAACTGTCTTAAAATATTTTATTACTGTTAATATTTGGACCTTCTGGCCCTCCAGAATGTTTTAGATTATCAAAATTACACAACAGGAAAAAAAGGTTGACAATCTCCACATATTGAAAAAAATGGGGGGGGACCTGAAATCCATGAGTTATTTCCATCTACCCAAATCATACCCTTCTCTCAAAAGACATTGTACAGATTTCTACGATATGGCACATTTTGTGTGTATCTGAATTCATTTTTCATGTAATCATGACATAAAAAAATAGCATGCTGATCACTTACAGATGGACCTCTTTGTCCAGGGATTCCATTAGTCCCAGAAGGACCAGGAGGACCACGAGCTCCACTTAGACCAGGAGCACCAGGCATTCCAGCAGCACCCTGGATAAAACCAACATGTGCTCAAGAAAGATACCATGGAATGATTTGAGTCAACATGCATATTGCTTAGGAAAATGCAGTGGCATATACCACTCTGCCTGGGACACTTACTGGAGGGCCTTTGGCACCAGGATTTCCATCACGTCCTCCAGGACCCTATTGACAAAAGATAATAGCTTTTATTAGGTTATGCATTTTTTTGAAATACTATGATCTTACTAAAATACACTTTACTAAAATCTAAAATAGACTTGAGACATCATTTTATAAAGAACATATACTTACAGGAGGGCCAGAACCCCCAGGTTGGCCTGGAGCACCAGCATCTCCTTTTGGTCCAGGAGGTCCACTAGAGCCTGCGGGACCAGCAGGACCGTTTTCACCCTGTGAAGTGAGAGAAAGTTAGACCAATCAAATTAACAATATGTGGCAGCTGGACAACTTTATTGGGGTGGTGGTAGTGGATCCCTTGCAGTTTGAAAGGTTTGGCAATGTGCTAATGAATATTCTCTGGAAGAAGCATTATCGCAATGAAACCTCAAATATTCTTGCTGGTGCACTGAACATGGAATTGTATCTAGCAGAGGATAGAATAGTAGAGGGTAGAAAGAATTAAGGGCATATCAGCATTAGTAGTGCCCGTCAATATTCCACAGTAACAGTGGCTTCCCTCCTTTAAAGGAATATATACCAAACATAGGCTAATATATGAAAGGAGAGGTCGGTGGCCTAGAAGTGGAGCTCTTGCCTCACAATCAGGAGGCTGTGATTTTGATCCTTCGTAGAGGCAGATATTTCTCTTTCTGGGCACAGTGAGAATATATCTGCTGAACAAAACTCTGCATTGGAGACAGGAAGGGCAACTGGCCAGTAAACACTCTGCTAGCTCCATTCGGTTGCCCAGATTCCACCCCGCAAGGGATTATGGGGTCATTAAAGATTATGATGATAGGTCAATATATGAAACATCATTTTTTAGAGTGTTAATTCAATTTCTCTTTTTATATATGCAGTAGTAAATACCTTAAAACCTGGAGTACCAGGAAATCCTGAAGGTCCAGGAGGGCCTGGTGGACCCTGAAGAAAATAGAATAAGGACATGATTACTTGAGGAAAATTATCAACAATTTCTTTAAAGAAAACAAATGTTGCTTGGTATTACATCATATTCAAATGAGGGGAAAAAAGGCTTTTGTAATTGAGCCAACCAATGTAAAATTGTGTTGTAAAACAGATATCTATAACACACGGAGCCTGTGTGGGGGAAATGTAGCTCTAGTTATATGACTTTTTGTTCTTAGGGTGACTTGCGGAGCCTCCAAGATAAGCTGACCAATAATAAAGTTCTTGAACCTCCATCCAAATCTAATTATCTGCTAATTTATTATAGGGTTCTTTTTTTCAAAAGCACTGGATTTTCATTTTCTCTCTTTGCAAATTTTAGTGTACATTATCTATTATATAAATTTATCTACTGTCCAGGTCTTAAGAGTTTGCAACCTTGATCTTTTAAAGGAAAAGGTGGGAGAAATAATATTTGAAAATATTATTTTATTTCAAATATTATTTGAAACCCAATTAATGTGCCAGGTTAGAAATAAAAAGACTGTGAGATCTAATTCCACCTTAGACATGCAAGCCAGCTGGGTAACTTTGGGACAGTCACTCTTTCTCAGTCCAATTCACCATGGCTTGTTGTGGTATAAAATATAACAAGTATAAAGTTTCAGGTGGGATTTGGGGGATTCAAGGACCATAATTTGTACTTTAGCTAAGAATTTCAATATGGAAAATCAGAAAAGGGATGGGAAATACCTGAGAAAGAAAGAAGAGATATACTTACAGGTTGGCCCGCTGCTCCAGGGCTACCATCGTTACCACGACCACCCTGAAAATACAAAGGAATTGATTAGAAACAAATGAATGTTGCTTGTGGTGTTTTAAAAATAACTAAACAATATCACAAAGCTTACAATAATGAATGTTCTATAACCTTTCATAACTGCTCTGAACTCATTTATTTATAGGTATTACAGTTCTTTAATAATTAAATAAGGAACCCTAACATCTTAAATGTACATAATAAGATATACAGTATATGGGATGTTATCTAATTATATATTCATTATCTATTTGCATTTTTTTAAATAAAAAGAATTGTTCTGTGAAAAGGATCCCATGTCTTATCACTAAATTGCCTCAACTGGGATCATATTCTGATAGTCTTTTTTGAACTGGAGCAGACAAGCCAAAGATGGGGCAAAAGAGGAACACATAAGAGCCAAAAATAGCAAACATTTTCCAGCTTTTTTATACACCAAATTATAAATATGGATAACACACTGCTAAAAAACTATAGAATCAGAAATGGCAAAGTTGTGCCCTTGAAGTGAGTTGTAAAATGTCTCCAAAAAGACTGATTTTGCCAGAGCAACTCACAGAAACCAAAGGTAGTGCAACAAATTTGACTTCCATTATCTTGTCCCTTCCAGGATTCTTAGAGTCTATAATTATATACCAGAGAATCAAAATTGGCAATGATAATAAGAGTTCATATTAAACGTTCACCCAACTACTTACTGCAGTTCCTGGAAGCCCAGCTCGTCCTCTTTCACCAGGCAGACCTCTGGGTCCCTGAGAAACATACAAGGCTTTTAGAGAATGCAGAGCAACCCAAAACATTCACCACTGAAGGAACAGCTGTAAAACCTTCATTAAAGAAAATATTACAGATGAATCATACGATTTGGATCAACCATGGTTCAAATTAGGCATTTGAGGAAATCAGGGATGCTTGATATGTAACATGATTTTTTCCCCCTTTCTCTTATTTTTAAACAGTTCTTGCTATGCTTCCTCAGATCAGAAGTGATTTAGGCAAGGAGGATTAATTTAAAACCAGAAAGTACAATAAGGTAAGAGGGGACTGGCTCCAGGCTTCACATTGCAATTCCGGCATTATATGTGAATTAGGCAAGTGCATATGATTGCCTCAGGTGTTTATGATCTTATCCCCAGGGTTGGCACCACCAATGAGTATTCTGCAAAAATTATTTGAAACTCAGCTCAGCCATACTTTTATTATTGTTAAGCTTAATTGAAACTAAATATGTGATAAACCTCATGTACTTCTCCAATCAGAATAGAAATGTAAATCTGTCTCCTTATTACTTACTACATAGATTACCACAGGGTTCGATAGATTTTTCTTCATGTGGATGAGTAAAAGGATTACAAATTTATGATAATTTTATTGTTTCTATAGCTATTTTCTCCCACATACTTTCTACAATATTGTTCAGAAAGTTACCATTGGTCCTGGGGATCCATTTTCTCCAGGAAGGCCATTTTCACCCTATGTGATAAAGGGAATATCATCTTTGTTATTCCACATTTGAGCAAACCATTTTACATTATTGTCCCAATTCCATCTTTCTCATATTCTCATCATTCCTACTACCTTCCCCTATTGGTATTTTATGATTTATCACTTGTTATTTGTATCTTATGATTTATGATCTATGACTTACCACTTTGTTATTTGTGTGTACACTGAGAGCTTATGCACCGGAGACAAATTCTTTGTGTGTCCAATCACATTTGGCCAATAATGAATATTCCCATTCCTATTCCCAATCAAGCAAGAACCTAAGCACTCTAAAGCAATTTTCCATATTTGAATCTCTTTCTGCATCAGACCAGTTCAGTACAAAAAAGAAGGGTCAGTTTGCACCAGCTGAAACTATATATACTGTATAATTCTCCTTATGGAGATCATTTTTATCAATGAAAATGTGGCATGCAAACTTTAGAAATGAATAAACAAGCCAACTACCAATTTCTTAACAGAGTGATCATTTTGGAAATGATGTGATGGGCAGTGAAGAGACAAAGTAATTGAAGATAACCTATTTTGCTTCAACAAATGATGAGGATGATATTACTGCATCTGTCCATAGACAGGTCTGTCCATTTTCTTCTCATGAGAAGAAAAAACTGGTATGTACAAGATTTTTTTTAGGAAGCTCAATATGCAGTGGTAAATGTACTTCTCTATCAAACTCAATTTAATAAGAACATAAGATTTCCAACAACTAGCAGCCAAAAGCAGAGTGAAACTATGATTAGAGGTAATATATGGCCATTCTGATTAGCAATGCCTAATGGATCAGTTTAATTAGTCTTGTTTTCAGAGTTGTCCATCATCTTGTTAAATATGTTTTAAGTGAAGAAATATTTCATTGATCTCTTTTATAATCAACTTTTTGGGATGAAACATAGTTACTTTACTTTGAGAAGAGGGGCAGGGGGGGGAATCCCAATTCTTATCTCTAACTACTTTCTTTTCACTGTTCACAGATGGGTATAAGGAAGCCTTCAGAAAAATTGACTATCAGAGAATATAAATGAGCAAAATAAAATGTAAATAAAATCATATATTTATAAATTTTGTGAACTGAACTCAGAGTATAATCCTGATATTTCAGGGGCAATTGGGTAAATCAGATTTAGGCATCTCACACTGGAAGAAAAGGTTTGACCTCAGAGGTAGTAACCCCCCTTTCTGTCCCCACCCCTGCCTCCCATTCAGATGTCCATGCCAACAACCTTTTCCCTCTTGTCTGAGAAACAGAAAGAAAGGAAAGTGGGGATTACAAGTGAGGCATGAACATAATGGGAGAGCCATTACCAGGAAAAAGAGGCAGATTCAGTTCGGTCTGGATGTGACCAACAGGTAAATATTCTGAGAAGCCCAAGAGACTGCCACTGTTTAATATCTTCTAAAGAAGAATTTTATCTGACTAAACCTGTCTTCTTCTGCACAAGTAATAAATGTAAATTGTACCTTTAGACCAGGAGCACCTGCATCACCTTTGCTACCATCTTTTCCATCAAAACCCTTTGTGCAAAAAAAAAAAAAAAAAGAAGAAGAAAAGAAAAAACAACAACATATGAATGACACATAGGACATTTCCTAAATCAAAATACTGAACATCTGGAATGTTTATATGTCTCCAAAGCAGTATCTAAAACTTGTAAAGTGAGGATGACCCCTAATTTTTCTATCTACATTGCTTCATGTTCCCCCAACCCACTCAGCTATAGTTCATTGCATTTGCTTCAGCAATTCCTTTAGAAAAGGTTCTGACTGTAACATGCTATCTGCCACTGTAACACCTGCTATTATAGTTTTCTCCAACATGGTGCCAACCTGATGAGCTGTATCTCAACTCTGATAAATGCCCACCAGAATTCTATAGAAATTGCTTTAATTAAAATTATCTGGAGAGCATTAAGTTGAAGAAGCCTGAAGCAGAGCTAGCTGTGTTGATATCATCCTCTAATTTTTTTATATTATAGAATATTTGAGGTTGAGCACTTACCCTGTGACCTTTCATTCCAGGCATTCCAGGCATTCCACTAGGTCCTTTGTGGCCCTAAATTAAGACAGAGAGAGAGCACAATAAGATGAGAAGAATTGCATTGGAAGGTTATGATGATCAGGAAATGATAAACAGGCGAAGAGTTTAAGCATGGCTAATGGAATACCTGAGGAATTATCAAACCAGAGAGAGCCAAAAGGAGGAATTCTTCAGAATACAAAAAATACATCAATATTTGTAAAAAACCAGACCTTTGGAATGGATTATTTCTGAATATTCAATTACAAGGTGTTCATGTAATTAGATGGCATACCATGACTTTCTGTTTCAATCGATCTAAAAACAATATTCCTCAGCTTTGATTGCAGAAGGAAAGTGTTCTTTTTGCAAAACATGGATGTTGCTACATTTTCTATGATTTTGTTCTTTGATAAGAAGTTGCCATAGGATGTGAATTCATGTTATTTGTCCTCTGCTTCATTTGCTGTCAATAGTGTTTAATTTGATTGATTGCTTTTGGTTTATAACTTTCAGATGTTATTGCTGTGGTGCCCTCAGTTAGGTTTTCACTTTCTACCTGATAAAATGGCAGGGAAGCTATAGGAGTGAAGAAGAAAGCTGTAGGCACAGAAAGACTGTAACAGCATGGCCATTTTTTACAACTGGGAATAAAGCCTATAACTTTCTCATAGCCACAGAACTAGCAATAGCAATCAATATCATTGATAAACAAACATAAATCTTATAAGTGAAGCGAGAAAATAGGAGACCTGGAAATGGCTGAGGAAATTCAACAAAACAAAATCTCTTATTTGTAACCTCATTGTCAGATCACACAGATGGGAAGGCATTTTTTATACTGATTTGTGGATATCTTAATTGGGGAGGACTATGCCTGGGTGGAGATGAATGCTAAAACATGCCATTTTCCATTAATGCTATGTTATGAAATAGTAGGGTGTCATGACTTCTTCCTACAAAATAGGACTTAGTTTGATAATGGTGGGGACTGAAGAATGCAGTAAGAGGACAATGGCATAATTACATCACACAAGTGATTGAAATGGGGGGTGGGGGAATGGAGCTTTTCACTGGAGTTTTTCAAAAGGCTTAGCACCTTTTAGGGTTAGTTTCCAACATATCCTGTTTACTTACAGGAAGGCCAGGAAATCCACGTTCTCCAGGTCTTCCAGGTCTTCCAGGTTCTCCCTGAAGACACAATATACAATTACTACACACAGACACCAACACACATATTCTATAGTCAGTCTGAGAAGGACTAGAAAATCAGAACACATAATGATGAAAAGAAGATTTGGCTATATATTATGGAGCTACTGCTGGTTGGCCTTACAAGAATTAGGACAACTGGAATATTTCCTGTCCACAGCCAAAATATCCTCAGTAGACCTCCAGACAAAATATTTCTTGTTTTCTTTCAGTGCATAGGCAATCTGGCAGGTCTTTTGACTGATAATGAAAGAATTTACAAGTGGTTATTTATACGTTTATATCCTGAACTATTCTCAGTCAGAAATTTGATCATTACATCATCTAGCAGTTTTATGGATGATGGAATGGGAAGTCTTCTAGATTGCTATGAGTTTATATATGAGTAGTGAAAGCAAACAAAACACATTCACAGATGGAAGACCGCAGAAAAATTAACCAGAAATATCTATCTATATGTAGGGCATTTGCTCAACTGAAGTATTCTCTATTTTCTAATGGGATGATATTGATTTAATTGGTTTGATTTTATTGCAATGCACGTAAGATTCTATTCATAAAACAATTCTACAGAATTAGTGGAATGTTCTTTTTTTGCATTTTTCTCTATCCCCATAGAATGATATATGATCTAAATAAGGAATTCCGAGGAAAATTGCTCAAAAATCACCTCTCCTTCTTCAGTCAACAGAAGCCTCTTCTAGATCTAGGGACTTCATGAATAAATAGACCCCTTCCTATTGTGAAGAGCAAAAATATGTCTTTGCTAATGCAGAAATATTAGGCTACCTTAGTTAATAAGCACTGCAGGGGCTTATTAATCAAGAGGCCTTCTCTTTAGTTATGTTTTCAACTAAATCTAATCATTAAAACTTTAACCTGGTTTTCAGGGAAGAAACTGTCTAAAGGCTAGGATACAAACAATTCAAACAATTTACAGCAGGGGTGGGATCCCAAAGGGTTAACTACTGGTTCGGTGATTTACGTGCGTGCCTGTAAATCGTCATCAGCACGCTGTGTGCAGAGAAGTAGCCTTTCAAAAAGCACTTTTTCCCCGCTTTTTAAACTGCAGCTGTGCCTTGCAAGGAAGCTGAAGTTGAAAAAGCGGGAAATAAAGGTCAGGTAAGAGCCCAGGTAGGCAGGTTGGCCAAAACATCAGCAGACATAGAACCGGTTCTATGTCTGCTGCTCTTCAGAGCTACCGGTTCTACAAAGGTGGACAGAACTGGTAGAAACCCACCCGTGATTTACAGTATAATAATTTAGAACAACTTAAAAAAAACATTCTTTCTGGAAAAAAACATTAAAAATCTAAAATGCTGCCTCACAGGATGGAAATTAGTTGATTTTTACTTCTCTGTACTATAAATACATAAAAGAGCTTTTGTCAGTTGGGTTGAAATATCGATCAAAATGAAGATGCCAATATCTGTGGAAAATCAGAATTATTTGGAGCCAGCATATGAGCAGAATGCTTTTTAAAAAATATTCTGTGGCTTTATTACTCTTTCCTCTTCAAGCAATACCTTTTCCTTTTCCCCTCTCTAAATCTGCTTTTAAGTATTAGGCAACCTTCCATGTTGAAGTGTGCTGTGGTCCCCTGAAAAGGATTAAAGTCAGAAGAAAAGGCCTTGAATAACTGCAACTATACCATTCATACTATATGTGTCTGTAGAGCGACATGCCAAAAAAATCTATTTATCTTTATTCATATATTGATAATCAAAAACTTACATCTTTTCCTGAAGGTCCAGGGGGTCCTATCATTCCTTGGGGGCCAGGAGAACCCTGGAAAGTAAAATAAAGTTAAATAAAAGCCAAAGGTAAACAGATGTTTTCCTTTTTGTGTGGTTCTTTTGATACATAGTATGAGAGCTAGCTTGGTATAGTGTTTAAAGCACCAAACTAGCTCTCAGAAAAACCAGGTCACTGTGAGTTGTAGTCTCCCCTTATGCATAAAACCAGCTGGGTGATCTAAGCTCAGTCATTGTCTGTCAGCCCTAGGAAGAAGACAATGGCAAATATGGATTTGAAGGAATATCCTCCTTCCCCAAATTATAAAACTTGAGAAACAGGATTTTAGAGAGGATGGAACTAGATATTTATCCCACTCTTTCCTGGAATGATGGAGTTTACAGAATTTTGCCCTATCACGTTTAGGTCCAAACCATTATAGGTCACGTCAGCTCCCAGTTTGGAATTGCCTTTAAAATCATAGCTCTAAAAAGCTCTTGCATGTTGTTAGAAGGTTCCTTGGTAAACACACACAATTGCAGCTTTTAAAACACAGCTGTGTATATAGCTGTGGATCGAAGACCTCTAAACAACACAATAGTCCAAGAGGCATATGATTTCATTCACTCATGAAGCAAACTACTTTTCCAATTGGATAACTAACACATGTATACACAAACAAGCCTATCTTACAATATGATATACTGTATAGTATGAGATCTGCAGAAATGAATATTGATACTTACAGGAGCTCCAGATTGCCCAGGTTCACCAGGTGGACCTTGGTATCCATGAGGTCCCTAATGAAGAAAAGATGAATTGCTTTCATTAGATCACTGTTTACCATATCCACAATCAGATGGAACAAATTTCCACTATCTGAATAATCCTTAGGAACTACAGGGAATTGGACCAGATGAATCAATTCTATTTCATTTGTGCACATAATAATTTAATGTGTCTTGCAAGTAATTGCCTTTTTTGTACAAAGCACCATATAAATGAATGTTGGTTTTGTATGTTTCTTTTGTCCTCCTTCCTCCTCTTATGGAAGGGAGTACCTACAAGGTAATGGTAGTAAAACTCAAGATAGTAGTCACAACTTCCCCAATATCCGTGTCCTGTGGGCTGCATTATAATTGCTTCTTATTATATATGAATTGAATATGATGAGAGCCAGTTTGATGTAGCAATAGGCTAGAAACCAGGAGAGTGTCATTTACAGCCCTCTCTTAGACACAAAAAAACCAGCTGGGTGGCCTTGGGCCACTCACTTTCTCTTAGGCCTAGGAAGTAGACAATGGCAAGACCCTTCTGAAATCTTGTCAAGAAAACTTGCTCAGGTTATAAGTCAAGACTGATTCAAAGGCAGCCCCCCCACATCTGAATTCTGGTTATCTTAAAACTAAGTCTATAGTTTGGCAGAGAGCTAGATGTGATACTCTATTTTGTTTTAAATACTCAACATTCCAAAGTGTACATTTACTAGAGAGGATTTCATTTAAAAACAAAAGCCAGTGTATCCACTTTGCTTCTCCGCTAGGATAGAATAGAATACTTTTATTGTCACTGCATTCCACGAATGCAATGAAATTTGAAAGCTACTCCAGCACAGTGCCCCAAACACCACATCATAATCACACTACAGATTTTTAAAATTAAAATAATTATATTAGTTCTTGTCAGCTGTAAACCTTCCCCATGCAACAAGACTCAGACACATATATCACCAAACACACACACTAAACCAGAGAGCGAAAAGCTGCAGTAACCGAGTGTGCTGCCATCTTAGAATAGGGAGGTCAATGGAACAAGATTTACTAATTTGTGTAGTGCTAAACTGTTTTTAGTCCACTATCACAAAGAGTTCCTCCTTGGGCACACCTTAGCTGAGGGAAAGAATATTTGCACCTTGGTAGTAAGGCACTTTTGAAAACTTGAAATGTCTGACATCTTTTCAAACCTCAAACCGGGTATTTTCCCCACCTCATTATTCCCCCAAAAGTTTGGTGTTTTAATAGCTATGCTACTAGACCGGTGGTCACCCACCAGTGGGCCAGGAACCACTGGTGCTCTGCAAGAAAATTTTGCTGGTCCGCAATGTCATCCCAAAACACCCCCAAAACAATTAATCCAGGCTGCGCAGGAACACAAGGCTGTGCCACCCACATGGCCCGCAGGAACACAAGGCTTGCATCACTTGCATTGCAAACAACACGAGGTAGGTGGAAAGGGGGGGAAGGGGGGGAACTTGCCCCACTCACCCCACATGCCTGACCTGGCCAGCAGGATTCTTCTTTCCACTTCTTTCTTCTGCTTTTGAATGCACTCAAGGAAAGCAGCAAAAGTCTTTCTTTCTCTCCCCCAAACTCTGCCAGAAATGAGTCTTTGGGACTCTGCAAGACATCCTGCTCCAAGAGGCTGTGCCGGCACGACAAGTCTCACAAAGACTCATTTCTGGAGGAGTTTGGGGGAGAAAGAAAGAAAGATTTCTGCTGCTTCTGCTGCTTTCCTTGCATGAAGCCAAAAGTCTCTCTCTCTCTCTCTCCCCCTGAGAATGGAGCTGCAAACAGTATCCTGCAATCCCAAATAAAGAATGATCTATGGCAGATAATGGGGTGGGGAATTTTCCTGCAGACTTTTTTTGGAATTTTCCCAGGGTCTCTGGTCCGCAGATTTAAAATTATGAGTTTGGTGGTCCCTGAGGTCGAAAAGGTTGGCGACCCCTGTACTAGACAGCCTTTAAGAAAATGTATTGGTTCAAAATATCTTTAGCAGCCCTATTAAACAGCAGAAGGCCACAGAATTTATGGTTTTTTGCTGTACTCAGACTATGTACATATCTACATAGACTTCTGTAAAGCCTTTGATTCAGTGGTACATGACAAACTACTCCTAAAACTAAAATCTTATGGTATCTCTGGACACCTGCATAACTGGATAGAAACATTCTTGTCAAACAGACAACAAATTGTCAAAATTGGGAGTGTCCTATAAAATTCTGTACCTGTCAACAGTGGTGTCCCCCAAGGCAGTGTTCTAGGACCAACTCTCTTCATACTCTACATAAATGATCTCTATGATCATATTAAGAGCAACTGCATTCTCTTTGCTGATGATGTAAAGCTATTCAACACCACAGACAATACTGCTACCCTTCAAAAAGACCTCGACTATGTATCAGAATGGTCAAACAAATGGCAACTTCAAATCTCAACAAATAAATGCTCTGTCTTACATATTGGCAAAAAAACCCAGAAAATAAAATACAAGCTGAATAGTCAAGACCTTGTTGATGATCCAAACTCTGTCAAGGATCTTGGAGTACTCATCTCTAATGATCTAAGTGCTAGAGCCCACTGTAACTACATAGCCAAAAAAGCATTAAGAATTGTTAACCTAATCTTACGTAGCTTTTTCTCTGATAATATTACACTACTAATTAGAGCATACAAAACATTTGCTAGACCAATACTTGAATACAGCTCATCAGTCTGGAACCCACTTTACATATCTGATATTAACACAGTTGAGAAAGTCCAGAAATATTTCACAAGAAGAGTTCTCCACTCCTTTACTCGTTCCAGAATGCCTTATGCCACCAGACTTGAAATTCTAGACCTAGAAAACCTAGAACTACTCTGCCTTCAGTCCAATCTAAGTATAGTATATAAAATCATACATTGTAATGTCCTACCTGTCAAAGAATACTTCAGCTTCAACCATAAAAATACAAGAGCAAACAATAGATACAAACTCAAGGTTAATCACACCAAACTTGATTGCAAGAAATAGGATTTCAGCAACAGAGTGGTCAATGTCTGTAACACTCTACCTGACTCTGTGGTTTCTTCCCCAAACCCCAAAAACTTTAACCTTAAACTTTCTACTATTGACCTCACCCCTTTCCTAAGAGGTCTGTAGGGGGAGTGCATAAGCGCACCAACATGCCTACCGTCCCTGACCTGTTGTTTCTTTTATTTTTCTTATATGTATCCATGTATTCATAACTATGTTTTTACCTATACCTATTATCTTGTAAGCAATTGACAAACCAAATAAAATAAAATAAATAAATATGTTCCTTAGAGTTTAATGTACATTCTTGCCTTTATTAGTGACATGGTTAGCACAATTAACCAACAGTATAAAATATAACTGGACTGGAAGCAAGAAAAGAAATGACAAATACTTACAGGTGAACCTGGCTGACCAACGGGACCAGGAGGGCCGCTAGGACCAGGAGGGCCAGGAAAGCCACCACCCTATGGGAAAGATTGAAAAATAATGCTGTGAATTGTAGATAAAATGAATTTTTAATTCTGTATCAAAATAGAGTAGAAAGGGCAGTGTATATACTGTAACAAAAGCTAGTTATGTGAAAAGTGGAAATGCTTTTAACTTGAACCACTCTAGTATTAAATCAGCATTTCAGTTCAGCTTCAATTAGTTTCACTTCCTAGGCTGATGTTAGGCAAAAATAACTCATTGCACACAAAGCAATGAACAAGGCAGTACCAGTCATTAGGATGAGATAGAAGGTTCTGTTTGGTAAGCCAGGTTCATTTGTGTACTGGCTATGATTTAATTATGGATTCTGTGAAGTGAGACATAGGTACCACATCCCTGGTTGACCTGAGTAGATTTACCAGTTCCTCGCCTGGGGACTGTGCTTGTCTCATGGGAAAATTTGGGGAAGATATAAGGCTATGAACCTTGAGCACTAGCAAAAAGGTACATCAGTTATTTGACATCTCTTTCCCTCTCTTTCTCTGAATGGTACTAACATGGTCATTTTGTTTCCTCTACATATTATTTCCCTGTATCTTGTTTTAAAAATGCATATCAAATTTCTCTGCGAGGATGTTGTATGGATTTGCTGAATAAGATTGCACGATATTAACTCTTGTTCATTAAATAAATACCCAACTCTCTTCACCTTTATTGAAAACATACACAATCTTAATCGAAATTGGGATATGTAGGCCGGATACATAATATTTAGCCCTAAACTTACGTCTTGTCACCAGATGCTTATATAGTTATACTTTAAGTAGCCTACTAACAGACAATTCATTATTTATAATTGCTACAGGGAGAAAAAAGTTTAAAACTTGTTGGCTTCAAAAATTAAAGTACGAACAATATATGTTTTTGAGAGCTGGAAATAGTTTCTATGAATTACAGTTTAATTAAAAATAATAAATAAAGAAATCAGTGACATATGAGATGTACAGGCAAAGAAATATTTCTTTTAGTGAATTGCTATGGTGAAGGGAAAAAAATGGGTTGACTTAATTTTGTAAGATGGCTTTATAACTCATTAAGGCTCCTTAGATCAGGGGTCCCCAACCACCGGTCCGCGGACCGGTACCGGGCCGCGGAACAACTTCTACCGGGCCGCTGGCTTGCTGGCGCCGCCATCTTTTTCATGAAAAGTGCTTCCGGTGAGCTTTTCCGGTAGAAAGCTCACCGGAAGCAAGTTTTCATCAAAAAAGATGGCGGTGTTAGCTCGGTGAGCTTTTCGGGTAGAAAGCCATTTCTACCTGGAAAAGCTCATCGAACGCTGGTGCCGCCATCTTTTTGATGAAAACGTGCTTCCGTGAGGTCACCGGAAGCACTTTTTCGTCAAAAAGATGGCGGCGCCCAGCTGATGCCGGTACCGGGCCGCGGCGCCCAGCTGATGCCGGTACCGGGCCGCAGCATCAAAAAGGTTGGGGATCACTGCCTTAGATGATTAGGGTTATCATCTCTTCTTGTTAAGCAGGAATTATGCAATTGTGTCTTGATAAGCAATGAAATATTAAAAGTCATTGCTTGTCCTAGAATTTTTTATGTAACTCTGTTGAACCATCTATGGCAGGGCTCTTTAACTTTGGCAACTGTAAGACTTGTGAACTTCAACTCCCAGAATTCCTTAGCCAGCATGGCTGGCTGAGGAATTGTAGGAGTTGAAGTCCACAAAGTTGCCAAGGTTGGAGACCTCTGATATCCAGGGCTTCATACACTCATGCCCATCCAGAACCCTATATGCCCAACAACTCAGGTAGTTGGAGGTTTTGCAAACAACTCCATTAATCCCACTGGAAGTGAGATTAGGGAAAGAACTTTGATTGCAGTCACACATTCTTGGATCCATTAAAAATGCTATAGAAAATATAAACAGGGATCAATATTGGGAAATTTATTTATATTTTTCTTTTTAAACACAATCCCACTAGTATGATATGACCATAGATGTTTTCTGCTAGATGCTCTGCAATGATATTAATATCAAATTCAAAAACTTCACTGCCATCTGAAAATTACAAGAGTTGCAGTCCAACATATCTGGAAGGCATCTAGTTGCTGTGGTCCTTCTGGACATACATTCCCCAACCCCCCTTTCATGAAAAACCAGGACCTCTTAGGTGCTTTAGCACCAAAGACATGAAAGAAGAAGGCATTTCTGGTTTATATATCTCAGATGCAGAAGCTACAAACAACAGAAGCTGCAAGAAGGAAAAAATGGTGAGCAACTGAAAACAGATGAATGAATTATGATGGATGGATTGATGGATTGATGGACTGAAAGTAGAAAAATGCTGTGAGGAACAGAAGATAAATGAATTTCATGATTCATAACACAGTAGCAAATGGACAACATAGGAGAGAAGTATACATTCAGGAAAGTCTGTTAAGAGCACTTTTAATAGCCCAGTGTGAGGTCAGTTGCCCTTTTCACAGATTATGCAGATATCACACATTCACATATCCACACACACACATTTTTTAAAATATTTGCTTTCTTTAACTTTTGTTTGTGAACAGAATTTATATGCTGCTTTTTATTTTTGTAGAAAAACTCAGCAGCTTACTCAAGCTGCTGACTACAAGATGCCACCATGTCCATTGATATAAACTTATTGTCTCTCTACTTTTTAGGCATTTATCTGAGGATGAGTTGTGTGATTTTTCTAAAATCAAAACACCTTCACACAATCCTTCTCTTTACCGTTTACAATATCCCAATCCATCTAAAAGCATGTGCCTAGATTGACTAACATATAAGAGGCAGCACCATCCCAAGTTAATTGATTTTTTTTTTAAATCCAAAATTGCATCATTTAACCTTGATTTGGTATTTGCAACCAGGTTAGAGCATAGCTTTATTTTGGAACATCATGTGGAGTGATTGTTCCGAGTATATTTATTAAGAGAGACTGCAAATTTAAAAAAGTTATTACCCACTGATATCTGCATTCTGGAAATAGCAAATACTGTGCAATTAATAGCCTGGAAAATTGTTGCAGGGGAGAAAAATGAGGAGACAGATCTAGACAAAAAGAATTGGAAGAGCAAATATTGCAGGAAACACATGGGAACAAAGAAGCAGGTGATGAAAACAGCTGAAGGGGTGCTGTAAAATATAGAAAAAAAATTGAGGCAGAAACATCAAGGAAATCTTTGGTTTGATAAGAGGTTTCAAGGAGTGTCTCTAATCAGAACTCTGAGGGAGAATGCCGCATTAATCCAGTTTTGTTTTAGGCAATCATAAATCAATATTTGTTTGCTAAATAACCTGTGCAAGAAAAGGGAAAAAAACCCATTTTTGGGAAAAATGATTTAAGCAGCATAAAGGTCATGCTACTATCTTACAGTTCCAATTTGTGGTTCTGGTCCAGCCTTCACATCATAGCCATACTGGGAAGAAAAGATCTGCAGTAGAAAACAAATTGAAAAAAGAAGTAGTTGTTATAAATGAACAGGCCAGCAATTGATACACTGGGAACATTTTTATATACATACACACCCATCCCTTAATCAGATATCCCCCCAGCTTGGAATCATAGGCCACACCTTTATGCACTGGTGGATAAATCAAACCCCAATTATTTTAAGGATTTATATTAGGGAATGTCCCAGCACCTTACATCCCAACAGATTGGAAAGTTACAGAAGTGACAGAGCAATGGGTGGAAAATCTGTGAGAAATAATTCCAGTTATTGCTGAACCAAAGCATTGTCAACATTAGACATGTTCAGAATATTGCAGCGTAAATTCAGCACCAGAAAAGTAAACACAGATGACTGAGGCTTCATTTAACTTCTTTATAAACAAATAAACTAGATTTTACAATACCAGTTGTAGATTTCTCCAACATGGAGAAAACTCAAACAGAAGCAGACATGTTACAGGTTCAGCGCAGAAGAGCAACTCAGGAGCTCAGAAACAGACATCAGTTTCACTTTAGTTCAGCAGGCAAGCAAGACACACAGCAGAAGAGAGAAGCAGTTTCATTTTCAACAGACAGACTCAGGCCTTAACATACAGTAGTTTCAGTGCTGCAGAGCTTAATGTAGAGCCACGTCTAGGCTACTTCTAGTTTCAGTTTCCAAACAGTCCTCATTGGCTGATTTAGTTACTATGCCTATTCATTGGCTGACCTTGTTACCATGCTCTATTCCAATTCATGAATATACCCTGACAAGACATAATGGTTGGGGATGCTGGAGATTGTTCCACCTGGGTGACCAAAGACTTCCACTTAGATTCCTCCAGGAATGAGATTTGCTGAGAAAAATAATTTCAATGTTTAAGGAGTCCCAAATGTACAATGAGAAGAAATGTGAAAAATTGGTTGGCTGGAAAGGGGTACAAGATACCAGTTTAGAGAAAGTCATGGGGATTGGTAGATTTTTTTCAAATTCCAATTCTGTTTGTGTCAGGTTTTGCATCATAGGGCATGTTCTAGAAAGCAAAAGTCATATTAACTTCAGCATGGAGTTTTAATGTAAGAATTGTGGTGAGATACAGAATGCTTGAAATTGCAATAGGAACTATTGCCGTTATTTATTAGTGAGGTCATTCAGGTGGGATCACTTTCAATATTTCAATTTCTTCCCAAGCCTTTTACAACACAGACTGAACTGCTGTTTATGAGGTAAGCTACTCATTTATTTCTCTCCCATTCATTGGTTGTTTATGCCTAAAGTTACCATATTGGACTCTATCTTCTCAGACATACACTTCACAACAGAGAACGAAACAGCTTTGACAATTAGCATTTTTAGACATGCTTGTCAATAGACAAGAAAATGAAATGCCATGGTGAGAACTCACTGCAGTACCCAGCAAGCTAAACACTGGAAAGCAGGTACTCATGTGAACAATTCAGGCAGAATCGGTACCCACAAGCATTTGTTACAAGATACTTGCATAACATGGTGGGAAGAGAAAGAAAGAAAGAAACAAAATACAAGACATGGCACACCCTGCCACACATCAAAAAGATTTCGGAAGCAATCGAATGCAGCTTCTGAGATCAGCAAGTGGGCATTGCACACCACCCAAAGGCTACCATAGGTGGACAAATAATGCATTATAAATATTGTTTTGAGGTGGGAGATACTTCCAATATAATCTAGTGGATCCGCTGCATGGATTGCCCCTGTGACTATGTAGGACAGAAGGGGAGGAAGCTAACCACCAGATTGCAAAAAAAACAAGCAAGTAGTCAGATGAGGAGACATGAGCTCATTGGTAGTGTCACATTGCAATGAACAAAGACATATATTTAATTTTGCAGCTACTAAGATTGTTGGATGAGCAGGCACAAAAACAGTCAGGGTAGTGATTGAAGCCTGGGAAATGGGCTTTGTCAACAGGAATGTTGATTTACCATCAGCTTACCAAGTACTTAGGAGGCAAGGGGTTGACAGCACAAGGAAACAACAGCCAGTGACTTAATTGCTGGCCATCAACAACTAACAAGCCACATATAACCAGACACCTTATGAATATTACCACACACCAAATAACCCAGGACATACACTCTACTGGAGAGATGTTCCCTGAAGATGGCCTCTAGCATGAGTCCAAAAGCTTGGAAGACTAAATCTCTGGTCCAGGTGACCAACCCAGATTGGATCCTGCTAAAGTTTTTCCTATTTCTTTCTCAGACTCTTCAATCTTTCACACCCTGTTAATTGGAGGTAACCATTTCAAGGTTATTATGCAATATCAGTCTGGAGGGAAACATTCATCCCTGAATATATTTAAAATGTTCAAAATGACAAATTGTAATTGAATTTGTTTTGGCTACTTTTTAATATTTCATAATAGTTATCACATGGCAAGTCATTTTCATGAATTTGGTTCAGAATCACTGAGAGCTTGCCAGAAGCATGGATTTCCCAAGGTTGGAAGTACAGGGTACATGCAGATTGACTGCTTCTCCAATTCTCCACAGCAATATCTCTTTGATGGTCTCCTTTAATTTAGATTTGCTGTGAACAACTCTTTCAACGTCTTCATAAATTTGGAAATATATTAATATCTTATAAACTAGCTCTTTAATAAACTACAGACAATTATAGTAACATATGGCATTATCTACAGAATGTGTGAGAGTAAACCTGATTGCCAAGCTATATGCTGCAAACGTGTAACATTTAGATTTTGCCATCCAGAATGATTTTTGCCTTGCTCGTTCCAATTTTTGCAGGGGTTCTGAAGAAACAATACTTCTAATTATTCCCCATGCCATGATGGCTGGGGAATTCTGTGAGTTGAAGTCCATGCATCTTAAAGTTGCTGAGATTAAAAAAACATTGATCTAATTCATCTTTAACTTGAAAAAAAACCTTTGTTTTTTCTGAATAAATGGCATGCCAAGCACTGCATATTAACATTTAAACACAAATGAAACACAAAAGAAAAGATAATGGAGATAATGTTACTTACAGTTCCATCTGGGCAATTTTGGCAGATTCCAGGGGGGCCAGGTTGACCAGGGTCTCCTGGCAGGCCAGGGATACCAGGGGATCCATTTCTTCCAGGTGGGCCCTAAATATAATTTTAGGGGAAAATGGAAAAGAAATGAATATCATGCACAAATATTCAAATGGTTTCTTATTTAGGTAATGCATGGAATGCTAAACAAAAGGAACCAAAGTCCTATTTATTTGCCTGTGTGCACCCCGCCCCCCAACAATATAATTGTAGGTAATTAGGGAACTACAATCCTTGATATTGGATTGATGCAATCATTTTAATAATAATACCCTGTTTGTTATATCAGCTCATATGTACTGACTTATCAGATCTACTCATTTTCTAGATATATTTCAGTTGGGTTTAGGGATGGTTCTGGTACTGAAATTGCCTTGGTCATTTGGACCAGATCCAACTTTGCCTTCTGGAGCTGGGAATGATAGTGGGGGTGTGAGCTTGAGAAGTGCGAATCCTGACTAACCCTTATCTTTCAACAACTTTTTTTACCAAAAAGTGGCGGGCCTAGCGACCGGGGGCCCGGTAGGCTTGTTCCGCGGACGGTCCGGTCCGCGGACCGGCGATAGGACAATGCGGCAGTTGTTCTCAACTGTTTCTTCACTATGGATGCCCAAGACTTAACTCAAGATTTAAATCATAACATTTCTTCAAGCTTTCTGGAACCCTCTGTGATGACATTGTGGGCCCCAAAGGAGTCCATGGATCATAGCTACCAAAGATGTTGTTCAGATTAGTCTGGGAGGAACATATCAGCCCAATTAAGTAGACTGAATTCAATTCCACAAGATGGCTAAAACTTTTTATTGAGATTTGTTATAATAATAAATTTTACAAGTATGATTGTGCTGTACCTCCTCCTTCTTTTCCTCCTCCTCATAGTTCAATAAATTAGGGAGGTATACTCCTGAGCCACTTCCTAATATTACCTGGACATTCTGGACTTTAAAAAGTGCTTTAACCTCTTTTGCCTAGACAAGGGAGCCTTCCTGTTTCCATCTACTCTGTAAAGAATAATCTTTCTTACTCTCTACAGAACAGCCTTGAGGTCATGCTAATCAACAAACCAGGTGGTGCTAGGAAATTTCTCCTCAATCTCATAGCATTTAGCACTTTAGAATAAATGTCAACTGAATGCTGATGACATCTAGCTCTTCCCCAAAAGGGTCTGGTGAAGAAATAGACTCAGGTAATGAATTCGATGGGACCAATAAACTGGGGCCAATAAAAGCCAACTTCTTTAGGACCATAAAGGAAGTCCAAAAATATCTTCTACCCAAGTCAATTTAGGAATCATTTAAAAAAAGGATTCACGGTGAATGGCATCAGTTTACACTGAGGTGTTAATTCAAACTTTATGTTATTAGGAGAGATAGAAAATTGGGTAACTTGTGCCATGATGGTTACAATTTTGCAGTGGAGATGTACTGGCTGCAATGAAAAGTCAAGGGTAGTGCTCACTCTTGAGTACAATACCTTGAGTAGAGAGGAATAGAAAAGAGGCATGTCATTAACTTGTTGCCTTGGAATTGGTACATTCCTTATCAGTCTTTCTACCTCAGCTACACTTTATGCCAATTGCCTTATTTCACATCAGAAAAACTATCACATAAGCAGTCAAAGTAAATGCCCTGTGACAAAGATAGTGTGGTATGGAAAAACCTCAGTACTTCCTCAACAAACTGGTAAGTGGGAAAATAAAACTCAGCCTTCTATGTGTCTTTAAAATACAAGCAGGGACCAATATTAGAACAACACATGTATGTGTTTCAATCCAGACAAATGAGCATATTGGATTGAAACATATTATTAAAACATGCCTTTTCTGGAATAAAAAAATCCTTAAAAAAACAAATCCATATTGTTTTTAATGGAATGTTACAAATATATCTTGCATAAACAGGGTAGATTGAGCTGTCCATCCTTACTGTATTTTGAAACATTTCTATTTTCAAGCAAAGGAACACATTAATTGAACTTACGGGGTCTCCTTTTTGACCTTGGGGCCCCCGGATTACAGTTTTTTCAGGCTAGAAGGGAAAACAAAACACTGTCAGCCTCAGCAATAAATATAACACAAATGCAAATTAAAACAATTAACCAGAATTTCAAATAATACAAAAGATATAATCAAATGAGTGAAATGATATGGATATATTGGTACACAATTGAGGGTAAGCAGACATAACTTTACAACCTCCAGAACATGTTTCATGTATGGCTTACAAATCCAATAGCTGTTGCCAGCTACTAATATGACATTATCTTGCATATTTTATATTTTATAAAGTATGTAAATTTAATCCCAAGAATATAATGAACCAGTACTGAGGATTATCATCTTTTTCATCTTTGTGATGATTTTCCTTTTCCTTCTCCTTTTCTGCTCAATATTTTCATTACTTTGGCCACTGAGAATGATAGCGTTTTGGGTGAAGTATATGTTTAAATTCCAATATAATCCATGAATACGGAATATCATTTTATAGAAGTTCAGGAATAATTTGTAATGGTTTGGTTGGGCATCTGGTGTACAGAACAAGAGATAACTATTCCCTCATGTACAACCTCTGGGAGAATAGATTGTGATATACTGTAGTTGTTACCTGATGAATCCTGAGGTTTTGTTTTTTTTTACTCATACTTAATTTACTTGAAAATGTCTAAGGTTTTATTTTAATTTCCTTATCATGATCTGAATAATCTATAGGGAAAGAGTGGAGAGAGCATGAGGCAGTACAAATAGCCCCAGTCTATTCTTTCCCCAATAAGATATGACTGGAGGTCTGAAGGTTATTTGAACTTGAATGTATTTGCATGAGGACAAGTGACAACTTTCCATGTGATCCAGCACCCTGATTTATGAAGATAATAGGTTGTGTGAAAAACTATACTCAAGTTCAAGCAACCATGAACAAATCTCCATTCCAGATTCTTGGCTGAATATCTGGAGATTAGGGTGAGTGAGAGATTAAGCCAGACTGCATGCACTGCTGTCTTCCAGCTTCAGGTTGAAGTCCTTCAAATGTAGTAAGATTACAATAGCCAATCCTGCTATGGATCTATACACATGTGGTCTTAGGTATGTGAAAACTATATCCAAATCCATAATTTGGCAGACATGTTCAAGGTCTATGTGCTTGCATAGTGTGTTAATGCTAAAAAAGTCAAGGCAGACTTTGCCATCTTAATCCAGAAATTAGTAATTTAGCATAATGGCATTATGCTTATTTTTAAAAGCCTATTGCTTAGATGTGAACTAACTTGGCCCCTGGAATATATGAAGCTGTTGTCAGGTTAACCAAGCAGGCCTGGCCTTGGTTAAAGGTTTGGTATCAGCTCACAGTGTCTCTAATTGGATGCCAGACATCCAGAAGTCTCCCTTAGTGAGCAACTGGGCAGCTGAAATTTTATTTTCTCCTATTGTCCTAGAGTGATGCTTTCTCATAGACACAGATGGGAAGAGAAATGACCTCAAGCCAATTTGTGTCTACTTTGAAGCTTTTCCTCTATCCATTGAGACAGGCCTGTTAAAAAACTTTGTAAAAGCCTTCCTTGCACATGGACCTTCCATTATTTGCACTCAAATAAAAGATTGATTGTACGGCATATTTATAAAAGCATTACCCTTCTTTCAGGACACTTTTGTGTGAAAAATTCATGAATGCATGCAAAGTATGACAAACAACAGTGTATTATGTCAATTTATAGAAGTTAACAATTGAAATCTAATCCATAATGTCTTTTCTGAAGAATACGGACTTTCTTCAACCTGGACACTATCAAATGTGATAGCCTTCCATTTCTATATTTCCTGTACAGCGTAGCCTCTGCTGATGATTCTGGGAATTGAAATCCACTGCTTTGGACAATGGACAGTTGAGGCAGTAGCTGAGGCCTTCTGGGAATCCTAAAGTTGGCAAGGTTGAGGAACACTGGTTGGAAATTGTCAAAAATGCATAAAGGAGTTTTAAATATATGTTGGAAATGCAACCATAAAGACAGTATTTTTTTTACCATATTTGGTGGGCTTCTGACAAAGCAAAGAGAAAAAAAAAATACTGGGACCAGATTTTTACTTTAATTCAGAAGATCATTCAAATAAATACAAATTTGACACTGGATATTTTCCTTTTAGGTTTGATGGACAAAGAACTGATGGGGGGGAGGAATTTGTTATTATATATGTTGACAGAGAATCTTATAAGTACAAAGATGGAAAGGCATACTAGTTCCCAGAAATGAAAAAGTGAATGGTAAAGATGATAAAATTAGCAGAGATGGCAAAACTGGCTTTTAATTAATGGGAATTTACCTAGTTTTGTTTGTATCTGGAAACTTTTTTTTCAGGACTAAAAAAGATAAAACTTTGAGTTTAGGTTTTGATGTTTTTGTTACAAAAATGACTTGAAATGTTGTGAAAACAAAAGCTTGAGCTATTTTTATTTTGCTACTCTGAAAGAAGTCAGAAGTCATCACTTTTCTCTCTCTTGCATTTTTTACTTTCTTTTTTCTTGGTTTTCTAACTTTTTCCTGTATTGTTTATTTTATAATAAATTTTTTTTTAAAAAAGTGAAACACTTGGTTGGGGAAGCCTATATAGTTCAATTCTTTATATATCTACTGAGAAGTAATATGCATTATATTCAGCGAAATCTACTCCCATATATGTTAATCTGGGCATACGACTTTACTTTTATTTTGTAGCTGAATAAAATGAACACAGGACTTTCAAATCATTGTGAGGAAAGAAGCAGTGAGACATCTTGATATATAAAAGAGACTACTAGTTATGAAATAGTTCCATAACTTAAGTTAAAAGTATGCATGTAAAGCTAAAATGGATAGAGATACTCCATTTTACAAAAGTTTCCATCTTGACTCAATCTGACTCAAGCATCTTGAACATGTTTAATTGGCAGAAACCAAGTGTTCTGTGTGAACTTCTTTCCAACCATCCAGGCAATATGGGAGAGTTCCAGCTGAATTTCACTCTCAGCAAATCAAGCTGGGCCTTCTCTTGGGACTGAGTTTAGTGTTCTTTGGATCCATGTCTTTTGGCTGAAGCAAATATTCATAATACGAGCCAGGCATTCAACTAAATAACAAGTCCAGGCCAATTTTGAAATGCTCAGCCATTAGCAGCATCTTTCCATTGGGAAAGTGGAAAGAGCAATTCTTGGGAGCTTGCTGTGAGACTTCCTTGGTCGATCCCTGGTTGGAAAGGTTTGCAAAAACAATTTTCTGCAGGATGTTTTGGCACTTTGTATTCTCTTCTAACACTTCAGGAAGGACAGAGGTCTCTGTTATATACAAAAAGGAAGGATGTGAACCTTCCTGGGCCTCCATGAAATGGTCTGCTGGATTGTGAGGTGTGGTTTTGGAGCAGGGATGGACAACCTGCAGCCTTCAAAAACAGATTGTACCAACAGATGTTGGTCTAATTTGAAAAGTCTCCCAGCAGTTCAGATTTTTGGCAAAATCAGTGTGTCCCTCCCTTGGCAACCTGCTTAACTGGAAAAGACACAGAGATATAGATAGGGATGCTGGGATGGGGAGAGAACAAATGGAAGAGAGATTGGGAGAGGGAGAAAGGGGAAGATCAACTCTTTCTGTTGTGATCCTTTCTACTGATATTTGTTCCCTGGTAGATAATAGAATGTAGACCTATGAAAAAAAGCACCCTGGAGATTTTGTTCTCCTGTAGCTCAGATTATTTAGACCTTTCCTACATTACTATCGCTTTCTTTAATTCAGTGTCCAAATCTTTTGAAAAGAGCACCAAAATATTTAGGGCAGCTAAGTTCAAAAACAATTGCATTCTATTTCAGCATGATCTTGTTCATGCCCCAAAGATTTTACTCTTAAAGTTGAGCAAATCTTGTGAAATCAAGAGCATGGAACCCTTTCACATCTAAGCACTAAGGTAGAATTGATGTTGATATGAAACGGCATGAAAATACAAGCAAACCCAAACGTGGAACTTACAGGAACTGCTGTTGGATTTGGACAAATAGGGCAACATTCTCCAAATGGAATCTCTGGATTTGTACAAGATAACTCCTTTTCTTCACAAATGATTTCATCACAAAGAACAGATCCTGAGTCACACACGCAAATTTGACATGGTTCTGGTTTCCACACGTCTCGGTCAGAATACAATTGGCCAAGGTGGCTGCATTCTCCGTAAACAACTGGGAAAAATATAGACAGGAGAAGGGGAAAAAGGAAGAAAGGGGAAATATTAATTACTTGGATTTCACTACATTGATCAAAGTAAAAAAATAACAGCAAGTACTAATAAAACATAAGCAAATTATAATTATGACCTAAATGCTCTATTTGTAATGTGTTCAACATGTCCGTCCTTGAGAATAAAATTAAATGCATTGTCATTTATAATGCTCAAGCTGGTGGCAGCTCTTGGCTGACCCTGGGCTTGGAAGAAAAAAATAGGCCTGGGCCTAATTAGTACTTGGAAGATAGGCCACCAGAGAATGCCAGAGCTGTGGGATGCATAGGGGAATATAAAAAGGGGTTGGAAGTAGGCAAAGGCAAATCATGTCTACCATATTGCCAAGAAAACGACATGAGCATGTATGAAGTCACCAAGAATTCAGCTTGATTCTATGGAGACTTTATTAGTCATTGCTATGAGAGCCAGCCAGGCTCCCTAGAAGTTAATATACTCCTAGAGAAGATGCAGATTTGTCTAGAGGTAGACTTGCTCATGTTACTGTGCACCATTATGAGAATAACACTTATGCCATTTAGCTCAATAGGGACAGATCATTCAAGATTCACATCACCTAAAGTTGTTCTGTCAGTTAGATGGGTGGTCTCTAAATTAGTTTTAGTTTACTTTATTGTCCTTGCACCTTGTACAATGAAATCAAACACCATTTTCAGTGCACATCATGACCATGAAAATAAACACAAACACACTTCCTTCACACTCCACACATTGAACTGAAAACCCGCAACACTGCACCAGCACTGCACTATACAGTAGAATTCAAAAAAGCTACTGCCCTGGGATAGAAGCTGTTTTTCAGCCTATTTGTGCTTGTTTTTATTATTCTGTACCATCTGCCAGATGGTAATAGTTCAAAAAAAGGGTTCCCAGGATGAGATGGGTCTTTGAAAATATTTTGAACTTTCTTAATGCAGCAGGAGCTATAAAGCTGTTCCAAAGAGGGGAGAGGGCAATCAATGATCTTCTGGGCAAAGACATTAACCCTCTGGAGTGCTTTCCTATCTGCCACTGTGCAACTGGCAAACCATACAGAGGTGCAGTAAGTTAAGATAGATGATATGTGATAGATAGATGATAGATAGGGGATTGATAGATAAATAGATAGATAGATTTCACTTGTCAAGGGTAGAAAGAGCGACAGTATCTGAAAACCAGGAAGCATGAGTACATCTCATCATCAAGAAACTATCCTATTGCAATCTTTTTCTCCTTCACATCTTTAGAAAAAGTTATCAATGAAATCTATTCCCCCTACAAATATATTTAGGAATATATTTATTCTGCTAATGGCATTTATTCTTCTGAAAAAGAATAGAACATTCTATTCTGAGCACCTTTGGTAAAAAATCTGGGCTTTTGGGCTCCAGATCTATTATGATTGTTATTTCTGTATTGTAGAATATTAAGCCCATCTCATTATGCTCACTTACTCAGTCCTTATGTATGATGGAGAAAGTAATATGGTCTGTGCTTTCAAAGCATACTATAAATGAACTCTGCTGTGGTCTTGGAATCATACTTTATCAACAATCAAATATAGAGTAATTTTTCTGCCTTATTTATGTATTCATTTGCTGGATATGCTACTCCAATCTATGTAATCTATGATTCTGAGTGGCCGATAAAATCTTGTTCAAATTACAGTTACAATGCGCTTCAAACAAAAGGAATAATCAATGGCCAAAAATTGTAGTATTAGTGTGTGTGTGTGTGTGTGTGTGTGTGTGTGTGTGTGTGTGCATGCTCTTTCCAGCAATTCTAATTCCGCTCACCCTTTCCCCCACAAAAAGATATTTGGGATAGCCAAGTTCTAATGTGAATATCAATAAAGAATTTGTGAATATCAATAGGGAGGGAGCTTGTCTACTTTGATGGTATAAGTGGAGTTGGTTAGGATGCTCCTCCCCAAAAATGAAATCCATCTGAGAAGGTTGATCACAACAGATGAACTTCCTCAGGAAGAAACCAGATGGAAATTCATCATTTTGTGATAGCCATTTCATTCATTCATTCATTCATTCATTCATTCATTCATTCATTCATTCATTCATTCATTCATTCAATTTCTATAGCTGCCCAACTCAAGAATGTGACTCTGGGTAGCTTACAATTCTAAAATTATGAAACAATTTAAAAACATGAAAACCATAAAAACATCTACAAAAAAATATATTATCTGAGGTGCATTGCAATGGGTACCTCATCACATGCTTTGCCTGCTCTTTGCTGCTGGAAATGATCAGATAACAAAGCTATTATACAGCTGGGAAGATCAAATATAAAAAATATATACAAAAAGATGTCTGAATGATAAAAATCAAAATAGTTTTGCCTGGGCAAATCTATAAATACTGGCCCACATGCATATATAGAGATTTTAACGCTATTACTTTAATACCTTTATACAGAAATGGTGTACTAATCTTGTGTGTGAACTTTCAGGAAAGACTAGAGGCTTTCAGCTCAACCATCTTGACACAAATCATTTTAGTCATTTCCACATTGTTAAAAATGTAATAAGAGGGCATGATGGCTCTGTGTTTAAAGACGCTGAGCTTGAGATAATAAAATGTCTTAATATTGAAATGTAGATGTTCACTGAAGTATGAAAGTAGTATAAATATATATTCTTAGATTAACATATACTTATATTTATATCCAATGTTTGCCCTTTATTGTCACTATAGTTTAACACAGTTAATACATACAAGGTCCAAGATTTATATTTAACTTATTCCAAACAATTTAATTATCTTTAAAATAAGAACAACAGATTGATTATGTTTTCTTTGAGCAGCAAGGGAGAACTAAGAAATTTATGATTAAATCCTACTACAGTCCAAGTTATCTGGCAGAGTGGATGTTGAACTTGAACACTTGACCCAATCAAGTAATGACTAAAATCGTCTTTCATAACTTCCATTTCTTATTTGTAAAAAGGAATGAGAGAGAAAAAATAGGAGAGAAGAAAAATAAAGAACAGCAAAGCTAAGCTATGAGAAGGACCCTCTGTTGATGCAGCTCAAAACTACATTGGCTCCCAAGTTACTGGAACCCAGTAGATAGAATTTTAATATAAACAGATGCAACTTGC